>NW_025410659.1:0-6781 GCF_002201575.2 Neomonachus schauinslandi | reverse complement strand
TGGGATGCAGCAATGACAGTGCTTTGAGGGAAGTATATAGCAATACAGGCCGCCCTCAAGAAACAAGAAAAGTATCAAATGCACAACCTAAGCTTACACCGAGAGAATGTGGAGAAAAAATGAAAAATAAAGTCTAAATCCAGCAGGAAATGAGAAATAATAAAGATTAGAGCAGAAATCAATGATAAGGAAATTAAAACAAAACAAAACAAAAAAACCCAGGAGAACAGATCAATGAAATTAGGAGCTGGTTCTTTGAAAGAATTAATAAGGTTGCTAAAGCTCAAGTAAGACTTATCAAAAGGAAAGGGAAAGGACCCAAATAAATAAACACCTAAATGAAAGAGGAGAGCTCACAACGAGCACACATTAAATGCAAACAGATATGAGAATATGACCAATTATATCTCCACAAATTGGGCAATCTGGAAGAAATGGATACATTCCTAGAAACATTAACTACTAAAACTGAATCAGGAAGTTATACAAAACCTGAACAGACCCCAAACCAGTACAAAGTATTCAATTAATAATCAAAAATCTCCCAACACACGAGTGTCCAGGGCCAGATGGCTTCCTAGGGGAATTCTACCAAACATTTAAAGAAGAATTAATACCTATATTTCTGAAACTATTACAAAAAAAAAGAAATGGAAGGAAAATACCAGACTCCTTCTATGAGGCCAGCATTACCTTGGCCCCAAAACCAGACAAGGGCTACCATTAAAAGGAGAATTACAGACCAGTATCCCTTTTGAACAAGGATGCATATATTCTCACCAAGATACTGCCAATAGGATCCAACTGTTAAAGGATTATTTACCACGACCAAGTGGGATTTATTCCTGGGCTGCAAGGGTGGTTCAACCTCTGCAAATCAATATGAAACACCACCTAAAAAAGAAAGGACAACAACCACAGGACCCTCTCAATAGATGCAGAAAAAGCATTCCACAAAATACAGCATCGTTTCATGAAAAAAACTCCACCATGTAGAGAGAGGGGGAACATAACATCCTAAAGGCCATATAGGAAAGACCCAAAGGAAATGTCACCCTCAAAAGGGAAAAACAGAGATTTTCCCCTATGTGCAAGAACACGGCAGGCATGTCCACTCTCACCACTGCTGTTCAGCGTAGTACAGGAAGTCCTAGCCTCAGCAATCAGACAACAAAAAGAAATACAAGGCATCGAAATCAGCAAAGAAGAAGTCCAACTCTCATTCTTTGTATTCCATCACTCTGTTTCCCCGGTTACCGTCAAAACCATATGTTCACCCTGCCTGTGTCCAAGAGTTTTTAGCTCAGGCATGGGACTGAGTTCCAAAACTCCAAATGTTCAGCATGGATTCGTGTGGTTTCCCTCGTGGAGGATCTCCCATGCTGCTGCCTTTTGCCACCCTATGTCAGGAAAGCAATCGCACAATCATAAATCGGTTAGCAGTTTATGCAATACAAAGCAGAAAGCTGGCAGCTAGACTCACTGTTCTCAGGCAGGGTTCTCTTTCCTAAAGCTGGTTCATAAGGTAGCTCTATTTTTAACTTTTAGAAGTCTGGGAACTCTGTCACACTCAGGCACCTCCCATTTTCATGAGACTCCAGGGATCCTGAGACCACTCTGTCACACCCAGGATTCCACCTGGCTTCCCCAACTAAGCACCTTTAAGCCAGGAACACCCCCAAAAGAGCAAACTTCTAAATGTTACCATTTTGTGCTCCGCTGCTTATAAAACTTTGCTGTATCCTTCTCAAGCCCCCCTCCCCTCCCCTGTATCCTCAGCTATGTCACACCAGATTCACGTCTCCACACCTCCTACCTTCCAAAAGGTGGTCACTTTTCTACTTGTAGATCTGCAGCACTTGTTTTCTAGATACTTGACTGATGTCCTGGGTGTTTAGAATGATCTAATAACACTGTAGCTGTATATGAGGGAGGAGATAAATCTTAACTCCTCCCGCTTGATCTTTCTTGTTGGATTCTGGACATGAAGGCTGTGAGCTTCATGACAGGCTGGATTTTTTCACCCCCCTTCTATGAGAGCTGAATGTTGTTTTGTCATGCGGGTAATGACTTCTGACAAAGCTTTATCCTTTCTAGTTTTAGGTTTATTGTGCGAAGATATACCAAACATAATATCTACCATTTTCTACACTTTTACTTAAGCTTTGATGGAAGAAGGGAGAGTAGCATCTACTCGACTGCCATGTTATCGACTTACCCCTGAAGTGTGACGTTTCCTGAGGTCTTAATGGCCCATGTCTTCATTAATATTGGTGTCTGCATTTTAGTGAATGGTGACGATGAGTGGCACATTTAGCTTTCTACTGGTTAAGTCCTTTCTCCCTCACCATGAACTTCACTATGAATACATCCCAAATATGATTTTTTCATCTTGAAGGAAAGTTAATCTGCTTTCTTTTAAAACATGGCTTCCAGACAATGATGTCAGCAGGCACACTGAGAAATCCCTAGATCGTTGGCAATCTGAGCTTCCTGGTGACTGGCCACCCGAATGGGGACAACCTGAGAATGTCCTGGTGATTGGCCAGGACATAGTTGTGACATCACAAGAAGGCATTGTGATGCCCCAGGGCTGCTATAAAAGCCTCAGAAAGACTGAAGCTGCACTAAGGAGAGAAATGGCCCTTAGCCACAGCTCTTCCTGCTATTCCTCAAATTCTCTGCCCACTTCTCTGTCCCTGCCCATTCCAAGCCACCTGCCCACACCTCCTGCCATGCACCTGGCAACTCCTAGACCAGTTTCACACTGTGAGTATGGCCTGGCTACTCAGGGGCACATTCCCATTTCTCATATGGGAGCGGGACACTGGATATCAGAGCACTGAGGATTCTCCGCCACCTGGGCCCCACACCTCTGGGTTCAGAACACGGCTCAGCACAGGAAAGCTGAGTCCACATCCTGACGGTGCACTGAGCACACTACTACTTTGGAGCCCTCCACCCCAGCTCAGCACAGGGACCATGAATGATTGAATATCCATCTGACCCGATGTGCAAAATGTGTACAATGACTCCAGACTCCTGGCAGAGAGGGAGTTTTATGAAACAAGTAAGTACTGGGAGATGGACTCGGCACATCATTGGACACAGTGCCAAACCTTGAAACACATGCCCTCAGACCAAAAGCTGTCTGACCTAGCTCAGCAGCTGAAATATGACTACTACTACTACTACTACTACTACTACTACTACTACTACTACTACTACTATTACTATTACTACTACTACTACTAATTGTTTTAGGATGAAGTGCTCTCAACATTTCTGTTAAGGCCACCTGCTTCCTTGGTGATCTGCTTAGATGATCTGTGCATTGCTGTGATTGGGGTGTTAAAGTCCACTCCAATTATTGTATTATTTTCAAAGTTTTTCTTTAATTTTGTTATTAATTGGTTTATATATTTGGGTGTTCCCAAGTTAGGGGTATCAATATTTAAAATTGTTAGATCTTTTTGTGTCCTAGACCCCTTTATTATGATATACTGTCCTTCTTTATCATTATTATACTCTGGTTCACTATCTAGTATGTCTGATATAAGGATGGCTACTCCACCTTTCTTCTCATGTCCACTAGCATGACAAGTGGTTCTCCACCCATCACATTCTGTCTGGTGGTGTTTGCGTCTAAAATGAGCCTCCTGTAGACAGCATATTGATGGGTCTTTTTTTTTTTTTATCCAATCTGATTGCCTGTGTCTTTCAATTAGGGCATTTAACCCATTTACATTCAGGGTAACTATTGAAAGATATGAATTTAGTGCCGTTGTATTGCCTGTAAGGTGACTGGTACTGTAATTGTCTCTGTTCCTTTCCGGTCTATGGTGCTTTTAGGCTCTCTCTTTGCTTAGAGGACCCCTTTCAATATTTTTTTTTTAAAGATTTTATTTATTTGACGGAGAGAGAGATAGCGAGAGCAGGAACACAAGCAGGGGGAGCGGGAGAGGGAGAAGCAGGCTTCCCGCACCAGGGAGCCCGATGCGGGACTCGATCCCAGGACCCCGGGATCATGACCTGAGCCAAAGGCAGACGCTTAATGACTGAGCCATCCAGGCGCCCTTTCAATATTTTTTGTAGGGCTGGTTTTGTGTTTGCTAATTCCTTTAGTTTTTGTTTGTCCTGGAAGCATTTTACCTCTCTTCTATTTACAATGGCAGCTTAGGTGGATATAGTATTCTTGGCTGCATACTTTTCTCATTTAGGGCTCTGAATATATCATGCCTTTCCTTTCTGGCATGCCAGGTCTCTATGGTTAGGTCTCTTGCCAATCTAATGTTTCAACCATTATAGGTTACAGATCTCTTCTCCCCAGTTGCTTTCAGGATTTTCTCTTTGTCTCTGAGACTCCTAAGTTTTACTATTAGATGTCAGGGTGTTGACTTATTTTTATTGATTTTGAGAGGGGTTCTCTGGGCCTCCTGGATTTTGATGCCTTTTTCCTTCCCCAAATTAGGGAAGTTCTCTGCTATAATTTGCCCCTCTCTCTCTTTCTTCTTCTTCTGGGATCCCAATTATTCTAATGTTGTTTCGTCTTATGGTATCACTTATCTCTCGAATTCTGCCCTCGTGATCCAATAGTTGTTTATCTTTTTCTCAGTTTCTTTATTTTCCATTATTTGTTTTTCTATATCACTAATTCTCTCTTTGGCCTCATTTATCCTAGCAGTTTAGCCTCCATTTTTTATTGCACCTCATTAACAGCCTTTTTGATTTTGACTTGGTTAGATTTCAGTTCTTTAATTTCTCCAGAATGGGTTTCTCTAATACCTCCCATGTTTTTTTCAAGCACAGCTAGTATCTAGAAAATCATCATTCTGAACTCTAGTTCTGATGTCATACTAATGTCCGTATTGATTAGGTCCCTGGCAGTCGGCACTGTCTCTTGTTCTTTTTGTTGAGGTGATTTTTTCCATCTTGTCATTTTGTCCAGAGGAGAAAGGATGAATGAGAGAACAAAATTCTAACGGGGTAACAATGTCCCCAGAAAATATACACTGAACAGATCAGAAAAGACCTGAAACTGGCGGAAAAGAAAGGGAAAGGAAAAAAAAAGAAAAAGAAAAAGATAAAAACAAACAAAAACAAAACAAAACAAAAACAGAATATGATCAAATATGATCAGGATAGTGCATAGATCAGTGCCACACATTACATTTTGGGAGTGTTTTGTTCTGTTAGAAGAAAGTGCCTCCCAAAACTTTAATGAAAGAAAAACTTGTATATGTAAAAAAATAAGGATTAATACTATGAAGGGATGGGGTATGAGTGTAAAAATGAAAGTTATAAAAGATTTTATAAGAGGAATTGATAAGATAAGAAGTTGGTTGAAAAAAAGAAAGAAGAGGATTTAAAAAAAGGTGGGGGGGAGAGAATGTGATCAGGCAGGAGACTAGAAAAAGCCATACACTAGAGATTTAGGGTATATTTTAATCTGTTAGAAGAAACTGTATCTCAAAATTTGAAAGAGAGAACAACTTATATATATAGCAAAAATAAGGGTAACTAGTATGAAGGGATAGAATATGACTCTAAAAATGAAAAAATAAAAAAATATTGTTTTAAAAAAGGGATTGAAAGGATGTTGTATGAAAAAGGGAAAAAGAAATATTCAAAAATAAAAAGATAGTTAAAAAAAGTAACTTTGAAAGGCTAAAGAATCATAGTAAAAAAGTCATGAATTCTATCTGCAGTATTCCCCTAGCGCTGGAGTTCTGCTGTTCTCATTGATCGGTAAACTTGGTCTTGGCTGGCTGTTCTCGCTGATCTTCTGGGGGAGGGGCCTGTTGCCATGGTTCCCAAATGTCTTTGCCGGGGGTGGAAGTGCCCCGCCCTTGCCAGTCTGAGATAAGTAATCTGCTCGAGTTTGCTCTCTGGTAGCAATTGTTTCCTGCAAGCTTCCCGTAGAGCCTGGGAGGACAAGAGTGAAAATGGTGGCCTCCCAATCTCTGCCCCATAGGAGCTGAGAACTCCGGGCCCCACTCCTCAGTGAGCCCCCAGAGAAAAGCGTTCAATCACTCCCTTCTCCCCGGTCTGGGTGCACACTGTGCTCACCCCGCCTGTGACCGAGCATTTCTCTGGCACCCGACCCCATGTGGAGGCTCCAAACCCAGCAGATCCCTGCGGTGCCCTCCCATGCCGCTCCTCCCAGGGGAGAAAGGGGAGTCTCCCCGGATCTGCTGCTTGTTGGGTCCCTGCTTGAGAAACAAAGCCCCGACTGTGGTGCGGATCGTGGTTCATGGCAACCCCGAGCTGAGAGCCCAAACCTCGACTCCATCTCTGGAGCACATGGGGAGCCAATATGACAGACAGGCCTGTTGGGGACCAACTTACCCATGCCTCTGTTCTTCCTCTTGTTGATCCTGGGGTCATCCTTGAGAAACAGATGCCAAATCTAAGATGAGGGAGAGTTCTTCTAATGCTTCCTTCTCAGAGGTCTATACCTTCACCTCTTAAATTTAGGTCTGTGATCCATTTGGGGTTCATTTTCTGTCTCACGTGAGGTGAAGGTCCACCTTCATTCATTCATTTATAATTTCCTGTATCTGCACATGTAAGAAGGGACACGATTTAATCACTGTAGGACCTTAGGTTGTTACTTGTACAGAGTTGTCAGTAGATCCCAAAGACTTTAGAATAAATCATCCGAAAGCAATTGCCTGATTGTAACGGAAGTCCCAGAGGAGATTCACTTGGGTCTTCTGTGGAGTCTCAGAGCTGGGTCCTTGTTGAGAGCACACACCCCACTCTGGTGGCCACAGGAGGC
>NW_025410658.1:0-6788 GCF_002201575.2 Neomonachus schauinslandi | reverse complement strand
TGCTGCTTCTGCTGCAACTGTCCTTCTCATCTGGGTTCTGCTCTTTAATGTAGCGAGCAGCCTGCACAACTCAGAAGGGACACTGGCTTCATCTTCTCCAAATCTGTAGCCATGCCTGACATGGTTATCTATGCTCTGATTCATTGAACGTCAAAGCCATTTTCCATTATATGCATGTTTTTACATGATTGCATTTTAGAATTTCTTCTCGGCTTATTTTTAATTAGTATTTTATTCTTATACTTAATCATTTTTAGTTTTTTATTTTAGTCATGGATTTTCTTTGATTTTTGTATTTATATTTGAGTTTTTTGCTTTTATTTTTTTTTATTTTTTTTTTATTTTTTTTAAAAGATTTTATTTATTTATTTGACAGAGAGAGAGACACAGCGAGAGAGGGAACACAAGCAGGGGGAGTGGGAGAGGGAGAAGCAGGCTTCCCGTGGAGCAGGGAGCCCGATGTGGGGCTCGATCCCAGGACCTGGAATCATGACCTGAGCCGAAGGCAGACGCTTAACGACTGAGCCACCCAGGCGCCCCGAGTTTTTTGCTTTTAGAGTTGTCAATTTTCACTCCACTTATTTTATTTAAAAAAAAAATAGAATAGATTTACTTATTTAGCAAATACAATCTTCTCTACTAGGTTTTTGGAAAATAAAAGAGAAAAATAGAAGATGAACGTCGCAGCTGAAAGAAACTTACAGTCTTAGGCAAACCTTATTCTGACAATGTCAAAAGTATTGGTAAAAAGTCTACAAATGGAGTTCTATGGAGGTGACAGTTCCTGATGAAGCTGATGAAGATTTCAGGTAAGAAACTGTGAGCCACGGATTTTATAGCTAGAAAACCTAACGTAGATGAAGTGTGTCAGGTAAGGGGCAACACGAGACTCTCCAAAAGAGAAGAAAGGGAAGGGGCAACACGAGACTCTCCGAAAGAGAAGAAAGGGAAGGATATTTGGCATATGTGCAATGTCTGAATGTTATCGTATTATTTATTTTGGAGTTGTCTCTTTTCAGAAGTATATGATTTTATTATGGCAATTTAGATTAGTGCTTACATGGCTGTGATTTTATTCCAGTTCTCTAGACTCCTAGTCACGTAAGTTCAGAATCAAGTACTTCATCAGCAATGGCTTTGGCGAGTATCTGGTGCTGGCTCCAGGCTCCCCCGTCGGATCCTGAGTATGTCACAGAGCCTCCAGGTAGCATCTTAAACGCTAAGTTTTGTGTTATTGAATTGGATGAGTTCTTCAATATTTTGGATATGAACCCTTTTTCTGTTAGGTAGTTCGCAAATATTTTCTCCCACTCAGTATGTTGTCTTTTCAATGTGTTGATGATCGGTGATTTCCTTGGCTGTGCAGAAGCTTTTTAGTTTGGTGCAGTCCCCCTTTGCTTCTGGTGTTCAATCCAAAAATCAGTATCAAGAATGATATCAAGAAACATTCTTCCAAAAACATTGTGTGTTAAGGTGAACAAATGAATAGATATATTCTGACACCTCTGTGCTCCATACTTTTAATAGATTCTTGGCTGGCTCAGCGGGCACAGCATCTGACTTTTGATCTCAGAATCTTGAGTTCAAGCCCCGTTTTGGTCATGGAGCCCATTAAAAAAAGGGGGGTTGTTAAGAGCACTCTGCCCCATTTTCATCTAGGCATTTTATGGGTGTAGCTCTTTTGTTGAGGTCTGCTACCTTTTGACGTCCTTTTTGTGTATGGGGTTGGACAGGCATCCAGTTGCATTCTTTGCTTGTGGCTGCCTAGTGTTTCCAATACCACTTATTGTGAAGACTGTTGCTCCCCTATTTTATATTCTTGGAGTTTTGTTGTAAATTAATTGATGAATTAATTGTCGATTTCTTTGGGGGCTTTGCACTCTGTTCCATTGATCTGTGTGTTTGTCTGTATGTCAATACCATACCGTTTTGATTTCTACAACTTTGTAATACACTTTGACATCAGAAAGCATGATGCTTCCAGTTTTGTTCTTTCACAAGATGGCTTTGGCTACTCAAGGCTTTCTGTGGTACCCTTCACTTTGTAGGATTATTTGTTCTATTTCTGGAAATGTCATTACATGTTGGTAGGGTGAGCACTGAACGTTTAGATTGCTTTACATAATGTGGACCTTTTGATTACACATATTCTTGGGATCCATTAGCGTGGGAAGCCTTCTGACTTAATTATGTCTTCCTCAAATTCTTTCACTAATGATTTATGGTTTTCAGTATACAGGTCTTTCCCCTCTTGATGAAAATAATTCCTAAGGATTTTAGTCTTTTTCAGTGATTATAAATTAAAAATGATTTTCTTAATTTCTCTCTATGATAGCTTCTTATTGGTGTGTTGAGATGAAACCTCTTTTTATGTGTTGAATCTGTGTCCTTCAGCTTTACTGAATTCATCTGTTAGTTCTATGAGTATTTTTATAGAGTCATTAGGGGTTCAATATATCATATCCTGTTCCCCTAATAAGTGAAAAATTAATGGGGAATATAAATTGATGCCATGTAACTTAGAAGAAAGGATACAGATATGCTCAGTGATAGTTTTCAAATTCTCTAAAATGTTTTGTGATTAATGTAATCAAAGGAATCCATAAATATGGCTTGTTTTAATGTACCGTTTTCTTTAAGCTGGATGTACAGAGCTGTGGCATGGACCAATTATTCCCAATACTTTCCCAACCTACACCCTGTGCGTTTTGGGAGGACTCCATGGTTCTCTCTACTTTCTTCTGTTCTGGAACTCAGTGCCTGACTCAGCTGCTCAGAAAATACTTCTCGAAATAGTGCACTTGGGAAGAAGCCTATTTCTTCATAGATCTAGAAACACGGAATTGTACAGAATCGTTCTTGATCTCTCCGGGAATCCTTGAAGATGTCCCAGGTGAAATGTGGCTTGTTTCACAGACAGATTAGGGAGCCCCGCAGCGCTCCTTCAGTGCCTCCTGTGGCCACCAGAGGGGGGTGTGTGCTCTCAACAAGGACCCTGCTCTGACACTCCACAGAAGACCCAAGTGAATCTCCTCTGGGACTCCCTTTACAATCAGGCAATTGCTTCCGGATGATTTATTCTAAAGTCTTTGGGATCTACTGACAACTCCGTACAAGTAACAACCTAAGGTCCTACAGTGACTAAATCGTGTCCCTTCTTACATGTGCAGATACAGGAAATTATAAATGAATGAATGAAGGTGGACCTTCACCTCACGTGAGACAGAAAATGAACCCCGAATGGATCACAGACCTAAATTTAAGAGGTGAAGGTATAGACCTCTGAGAAGGAAGCATTAGAAGAACTCTCCCTCACCTTAGATTTGGCATCTCTTTCTCAAGGATGACCCAGAATCAACAAGTGGAAGAACAGAGACATGGGTAAGTTGGTCCCCAACAGGACTGCCTGTCCTCTTGGCTCCCCATGTGCTCCAGGCTCCAGGCAGGACCTTTACCAGTCATTTCTTTCTACAACCCACGTAGCAGTAGCCGTTATGTTCTCCGTTTTAGGGATGGGGTCTGTAGCTTCAGAGCCCCGCCTGGCGTCACCAGCTACCAAGAGGCTGAGCAGGGGCTAGAACTGCTGACTCTCTGCCATTGGATTCTGTGCTCCATCGAAACGGCTCCTCCCTGGAACTCAGGTGTGCAAACTCCACTTCCAAACCCCGAGGCCTGGGGACCTCACTGAACTCAGGGGGCAGTGGTGCCCGCTCTGACTGGGGCTGGGCCTGGGCCTGTTGTCTGACGACGGCAGGCCTTGGCCCTGAGGCTCTCCCAGTACCAGCCAGCCTTCATCTGGGCAGGAGGAGGTTTCTCCCTGGCATGAGGCTCAAAGTTTCATGTAACCTCAGACTGAGAAGTCCCTTCTGAAGCATCTGGATGCAGCCTTCTTGTCAGGTGGGGCCCCCAGGGGTGGCAGGAACGTGGACTCAAATCCTGCCTCGGCCTCACTGTGGAGCACGGAAGTCGGAAGTTCCTTAAAGCCTGGATTCCCTTATTAGTCAAAAGGGGACAGCCTTTCTACCTTCCTCGTGGAATTGTTATTGGGATTGACTGACATGATTCATGTTCTCAAAAGACACTCAGTAATCCTTAGCTATACCTGTTTAAGTTAGCCCACTATAAGCCCACTGGGGCCATGGGCTCTGGGCCTCTGCCTCAGTCTGTCCCCTCTGCCTGGCAAGCCCGGCTCCCCCTGATTCATTTGTCCTTCCAGAAAGCCTTCATCACCTCCCGTATGGGTGACACGTCCCTCAGCTGGGGTCCCACAACCTGGTGCTCCCCCATCAGACCCAGGCGAGCCCTGGGACTGGACATCACCCAGAGCTTGTGTCCTGGGCATGGACAATCCCCAGTGTGGACACTGGCAGCCTGTAGATCCCTGAACTGTCACCTGGTTTGGGAACAAATGTTGTGGTGCCTTGAGATGGGGCTCTATCGCTCCATAGCAGACAAAATGAGCTGCCCTCAGCTCCATCATGCCTGTCCCCCGTCTGCCCCCACTGTGTAATCACTGGTACATGGCAACTCGGGCCTCCGTGGCTTCCAGGATCCCAGAGGCTTTTGGTGGTTGGTGTTGCAAGTATTTTCTGGAGGTGAATTTGGTTTTGATGGAAACCTCGGGAGGATGAAGCCTGGCCACCCCCTACAAGCCCACACAGAGCCTGTGCCCCTGACTAATATGGCAGCGCCCCAGCCTGTGGCAGCCCTCCCCCTCGTGCTCAGAGCTCTCCTCTCTCCCCTGCTCCCCATCCAATGGTGTTTCTCTCTCTTCCTGCAGGGAGAGCCCCCCATGTTCTCTCTCTGAGGATCTGTCTTCTGTGCCTGGGGAGCTCCATCTTGGGGCAGAGAGGGCAAGGGTGACTGGCCATGGCCTCCCATACAGGTCCAGGTGAAGTGGACACCCCCTCACATGCCGCTGGGGGAGGACAGGGGTCTCCACCTTCTCCTCACATGGTGTCTTGAGCGGGAAGTGCAGCCCCCTCTCTCGCACAAGCTGAACTTGAGGGAAACCACGGTTGGGGCAGGCAGGGGCAGAGGATCACTGCTGGAGGAGCCTGAGGGCTGTGGAGGGGCTATGCCCAGTGCCAATGCCCCTGGCTGAGGCTCAGTCCATCCTGCAGCTCCCATGGGCACCCAGTGTGCTTTCTAAAGGTCTCTCGTGCTCACAGAGGTGCCAGTGGTTCTCGGTGTCGCCACTAACCCTACATCCGGATGAACGCACGTCTGCAACTCACTGACCCGCGCTGCCATCCGAGGTTCCTCCCTGAGACGATGGGCTCCAGCCAGGATGGCCAGGGCGCAAGCAGACAGGAGGGGCCCAACATGCAGCCCTCTGCTGCCTGGAGCATGGCCTGGTTGCTCGAGTCAGAAGCTGAGTTATGGCGCAGGAGGGGCTGGAGTGGCTGGGGCGCGTCCCGGGATGGGCCTGCGTGAGGTGTGTCCCAGCACTCGGGGCAGGGATGTTTGTGGGGGAGGACCCATGAGGGGGCTGTGGGCAGGCTCTTCCCTGCTCTGTGGGTCACTGCCAGGGACCCTGATGGTCTCACTGCCGGCTTGTCCTCCTCATGATTTCAGGGCTCATCTCAGGTCTCTGGGGTCCCTTCTTTCCCAAACAAGCCTCCACCTTAATAAAGAGAGCATAGATAGAGGAGTCTGCGGCCAATACTCCAGAAATGTGGCTTAAGGGGGTTCCATTTGTTCCTCTAGGAAACAGTCCTAAAGAAACAGAGATTTAAGGCATGGATGTAGTTTTCAGTGTAATTCTGAGAGGCAAATCTGTATAAATGGCTCAACTGTTCAACAGCTGGGGCAGCTGAGGAAATGCTCTGTGGCCACTGAGAATGACCCAGGGGACAGGAGTGACAGTGTCTGTCCACTGTGGGGACGTCAGGTAGATCAAGAGCCCAGCCCTGGAAATGCCCTGCCCCACCATGTCACACACACACACACACACACACACACACACACACACACACACACACACACACACACTGCACTCAGAGGGAAAGGACTAGAAGATGGACTCATGTGTTAAGGGTGATTATTTCTTGGGAGAAGGAATGTGTCTTCTTTTCTTCATATTCAAATGATTATTTTACTAAATAAACATAATCTGGCTAATACCTAAAGAACTGTTTACTTTAGTACCAAATATATTAGTAGTAAATGGGAAGATTTCATGTGAGATTTTCACATTTTTATTATATGCACATTACAATAAGATAAACGTGGTCTATCCAGGAAAATGAAAGAATTTAAAGGTGTCTCAAGGACCCAGACATTTCTCTTGTGGTTTCTGCCTTTCGAGGCATCCTTATGAATGGGAACCTATCCCACATAATGAAAAGACTTCATGTTGCGGCTTCCCAGAATCTTTGCATTGTCAGGAAAATAACATAAAAATGTTATTTTTATAAAAAATTGAAAACCATTATGAATCACTCTTCTGTTCTGTAACCAGACACAAAAGGCCATATTGTAGGATTCCAGGCACAGGAAAATCCCAGAACAGGTAAACATCAGGGACAGGGAGAAGAGCAGTGGTCTCTGTGATGGGAATGTTCTAAAAGTGAATGGTTGAGCAACACTCTGAGTGTACCTCATAGCACCTGGATATACAATTGAAAAGGATCAGAGGGGCGCCTGGGTGGCTCCAGTCCTTAAGCTTCTGCCTTCTGCTCAGGTCGTGATCCCAGGGTCCTGGGACTGAGCCCCCATCAGGCTCCCTGCTCAGCGAGAATCCTGCTTCTCCTCTCCCACTCCCCCTGCTTGTGTTCCTGCTGTCG
>NW_025410657.1:4355-6791 GCF_002201575.2 Neomonachus schauinslandi | reverse complement strand
GCCCTGTAACAGGAACCCTTCCAGCCACCGCACACCCTTGGGAGAAATAAGCCTAGACTTAAAGATGGTCTGGGCTTTATATGCAGCAAACCCTTTGTGATGTCATCAGCTGTGACCATTTGGTGACCTCACACTGTAATTTGCTGGGATTCAGTGGCCAGAGATACTGATCAACCTTTCTGCTTACTTAAGCTACTGTCCCTGAGGTTAATGAAATAAATATCCTGTTAGCCCTATATCCACGGATATAGAAATGTTCCCCACTTGCTACTTAATGATTCCAATGAGGGATGAATATCCTGGCACTAGGTGGCAAGGGACAGTTTGGATTTTGTACAGCTCTGTCACTCAAGTAGCTGTGAACAGCCTATATAAAACTGGACTGAGGGACGCCTGGGTGGCTTAGTCGGTTGAGCATCTGCCTTTGGCTCAGGTCATCATCCCAGGGTCCTGAGATTGAGTCCTGCATCAGGCTCCTTGCTCAGCGGGGAGCCTGCTTCTCCCTCTGCCTGCCACGCCCCCTGCTTGTACACTTTCTCTCTGACAAATAAAATCTTAAAAAAATAAAACTGGACTGAGTCACTTAAGATGCTAAGCAAGGAACAATTTATACACATATTCAAGAAAGACCCAATTTATAGAAGCATACATGTTTAGTACACATGGCTAGAGCCTCAATTTATTCAAAGTGGCAAAGGTCTTGAACCATATCTTGATTACATAAACCATCAAGGTAATCCTGGCCCTAAACCTGACCACTTGCATATTGCCAAAATACAACACAGCACCTGTTGCATCAAAACTGGAGGGAAAATGACAATTGGTTAAGGGCTAAAAGATTTAACAGAGTAACAGAAGAGGTATAGGATATTCCCTCTCATTGCAGCTCTCATCCCCAGATCTCCACAGGGCTCTCTCCCTACTTCCTTCATCTCTTATGTCACCTTCTCAATGAGGTGTCCAATCCACCTGAAGGTGCAAATCCCCACAGCCACCCCATGCCCTACTCCCCTCTCCTGCTTTCATGTGCTGGAAAGCTTGGATCATTATCCTTTATGATATATATGTGTCTCATTGGTCTTATTTTTTCATTCTCCCCCACTAGAATGTGAGCCACATGTGAGCTGGGACTTTTTTAAAAAGATTTTTATTATTTATTTGACAGAGAGCACAGGTAGGCAGAGTGGCAGGCAGAGGGAGAGGGAGAAGCAGGCTCTCTGCTGAGCAGGGAGCCTGATACGTGACTAGATCTCAGGACCCCAGGATCATGACCTGAGCCAAAGGCAGATGCTTTTTGTAATTTAATTTTATTATGTTATGTTAGTCACCATACAATACATCATTAGCTTTTGATGTAGTGATCCACGATTCATTGTTTTCGTACAACACCCAGTGCTCCATGCAGTATATGCCCTCCTTAATACCATCACCAGGCTAACCCATCCCCCCACCCCCTCCCCTCTAAAACCCTCAGATTGTTTCTCAGAGTCCATAGTCTCTCATGGTTCGTCTCTCCCTCCAATTTCCCCCCCTTCATTTTTCCCTTCCTTCTCCTAATGTCCTCCATGCTATTCCTTATGTTCCACAAAGAAATGAAACCATATGATAATTGACTTTCTCTGCTTAACTTTTTTCACTTAGCCTAATCTCCTCCAGTCCCATCCATGTTGATGTAAAAGTTGGATATTCATCCTTTCTGATGGCTGAGAAATATTCCATTGTATATATGGACCACATCTTCTTTATCCATTCATCTATTGAAGGGCATCCTGGCTCTTTCCACAGTTTGGCTATTGTGGACATTGCTGTTATGAACATTGGGGTGCATATGGCCCTTCTTTTCACTACATCTGTGTCTTTGGGGTCAATACCCAGTAGTGCAATTGCTGGATCATAGGGTAGCTCTATTTTTAATTTTTTGAGGCACCTCCACACTGTTTTCCGAAGTGGCTGTACCAACTTGCATTCCCACCAATAGTGTAAGAGGGTTCCCCTTTATCCACAACCTCTCCAACATTTGTTGTTTCTTGCCTTGTCAATTTTTGCCATTCTAACTGGTATAAGGTGGTATCTCAATGTGGTTTTGATTTGAATTTCCCTGATGGCTAATGATGATGAATATTTTTCCATATGTCTGTTAGCCATTTGTATGTCTTCTTTGGAGAAGTGTCTGTTCATGTCTTCTGCCCATTTTTGACTTATTTGTTTTTTGGGTGTTGAGTTTGAGAAGTTCTTTATAGATCTTGGATACCAGCCCTTTATCTGTAGTGTCATTTGCAAATATCTTCTCCCATTCTGTGGGTTGCCTCTTTGTTTTGTTGACTGTTTCCCAAAGGCAGATGCTTAACCAACTGAGCTACCCAGGTGCCTGAGCTGGGACTTTTTTTCAACAACAATCAGCTTAAACAATATTCAACAGTTTGCGGGGGGGGGGGG
>NW_025410657.1:0-4255 GCF_002201575.2 Neomonachus schauinslandi | reverse complement strand
GGGGGGGGGGGGGGGGGGGGGGGGGGGGCTTGCTTTTTTGTTTGTTTTGCTTAAGTATTTTAAAACATATTGCAGATATATGATTTCACACATAAATCTTAAGCTATACAAACCATACACTCTACTATAACAAACACTCCAACAGATAAGGGCTTTAAAAGACCCAAATATTATCATTGCATCTAAGAAATTATAATTACAGTCAACCCTTGAACAAAATAGGTTTGAACTACATGGGTCCACTTATACACAGATTTTTTTTTTTGAAACAGCACAGTATTGTAAATGTATTTTCTCTTCTTTATGACTTTCTCAATATGATTTTCTTTTCCCTAACTTACTTTATTGTAAGAATATAGCATATAATACATATACAAAATATATATTTATGTTACTGGCAAGGCTTTTGGTCAACAGTAGGCTATTAGTAGTTAAGTTTTGGGGGAGTCAAAAGTTATACTTGGATTTTTGATTGCATGAGGGGGTCAGCACCCCTAACTCCCCTCATTGTTCAAGGGTCAACTGTATTGCCTAATACCACATGAAAATACCCATGTCCAATATTCCTGGTTGGCCTAAATATGTCTCTCAAATCTGATTTGTTCTTATTAGGATCCAAACAAGGATCATCCACAGAATTGGCTAAATTATGATGTAATCCTCTTTTCATCTATAACATCCCCTTAACCCTTTTTGTTTGCCATTTCTTTGATGAAAATACTGGATTATTTGTCCTGTAGAATTACTCACATTCTGGATTTTTCTGGAGGCATCCTTGTCCTGAACAAATTCCATTATAATCAGAATATCCCGTAGTGAGATCTATAGACTTGGTTAGATTCAGGCTAAATTACCTTAGCAATTACCTTATACTTGATGCTTTATACTCCTATTACACCATATCAGAACGCACATGATATCTGTTTCACACACTGCTGATATAAAGATTGGTCAGGGGGCACCTGGGTGGCTCAGTCAGTTAAGTGTCTGCCTTCAGCTTAGGTCATGATCCTGGAGTTCTGGGATTGAGCCCAGCATCGGGCTCCCTGCTCAGCAGGGAGTCTGCTTCTCCCTCTGCCCCTCACCCTGCTCCAGCTCTCTCTCACTCTGTCTCTCTCAAATAAATAAATAAAATAAAAATAAAGATTGGTCAGTGGGTCATAGTACTCTTACCGTGATTCACCCACATTATAAAATTTCCCATCGTTCTTTTACTTACATTTTATTAAATTTGCATGGGCTTATTCTTTTATTATTGATATGAAATTCATACTCCATATAATTTATCATTTTAAAGTATACAAGTCATTGTTTTTTTGAGTTTGTCCACAAAATTGTGCACCCATCACCACAATCAATTTTAGAATATTTTCATCATCCCAAAAAGAAAGTCCATACCCATTAGCAGTCATTCCCCATTCCCCCAACCCCCAGCCCCTGACAACTTCTAATCTACTTTTTTTTTCTATGGATTTACCTCTTCTGGACATTTCTTGTGAATAGGATCATGCAATATGTATTTTTTTGTGTCTGTCTTTTTAAAAGTACTATATTTTCAAGGTTAATCCATGTTGTATCATGTATTATCTTCATTCCATGCAATGACTAAATAAAAATCCATGGTATGGATATAGCACATTTTATTTAAATGTTCATCAGTTGATGGACATTTGGGTCATTTCTCCCTTTTAGCTTTATGGATAATGCTGCTATGAACATCATGTACAAGTTTTTGTTTGAATATCTGTTTTCAGTTCTCTGTTATTTATACCCAGGAGTGGAATTGCCGATCACGTGGTCGCTCTATGTTTAACTTTTCATGGAATTGCCAAATGGCTTTCCCAGGTGTCCACACCATTTACATTCCCACTAGCAGGGTGGTGAGATTCAGTTCTTGACATCCTCACTGCAAATTGCTTTTTTCCGTTTTATTTTTAATATAGCCATCTTGCTAAGTAGGAAGTGGTATCTCCATGTTGTTTTAAGTTTTATTTCCCCAATGACTAATGATGTTGATCATCTTTTCTTGTGCTCATTGGCCATTAGCATGGAGGGACCGATGGATTTGCAGCATGAGAACCCCATGTGTGTGAATCCATCTTGTGCAACCCTGTTTCACGATGGCAAAGCCAGTGAGTCTCTTCATACCTCAGTTTCCCGACACAATGAGTAGTAACCGAATCTGTGTCTGTCCAGGGAAGGGGGACAGAAGAAAAGGCTTTGGCTTGGATCTCTGCGTGAGGAAATGGCCCTTACTCCCTAAAGGGAAGGACAGGAAACACAGGGAGGAATCCAGAGGGGCAGCTGAGATCCAGAGGCCAGGGATGGGTCAGGTAATTCACTTTCCACTCTGCCTGGTGGGGAAGGTGAGGCAGAGCATTCACCCCTCCCTCCACCCTCTGGGAGTGGAAGGCAGCAGGGGTTTGTGAGATTTCCTGTGTTGACCTGAAATGCAAAAAGGCAGCTGCCTGACCAGGACAAAGCCCCTCAGGGTCCTCTTTGTCTTCCTTCCACCCAAACAACTAGGGAATGGGTGAGAAAAAGGGGCTGTGAACCAGAGCTTGAGCCGCCCTGGGAGCAGCCAGACAGCAGGTGGTCTTGAGGGGACTATGCAGGTGTTGGCAGGGGTGACTTCAGTTCTCTCTTGAAATATGTTGAATTCCTCTATTTGTGAACATGTTTTTTAATAATAATCAAGAAAGGACTGCATTTGTCAATGGAAATAAGGAGAGTCAACAAAAATATCTTCACAGTCGACTGTTTAGTAACCAAATAGCTGGAGGACCCATGAACCTGGGGAGCTGCTTCGACGACTGTTTTAAAAGATCTTTATTTGCATCCATCTCTGTCTCTCTCCTTAGGTTACAACCTGCTGGGAGGATCCACGCACTCAATTAACACCCCTCATCTCTGAGTGGCCGCATCACCTGTTAGGTTCGTGTTCCTCTCGTCATCTACATGTGTCTCCATTATGGGAGCATTCTTTTGTAAGAGCAACGTGTTCCTCTTTCAATAGTTAGGAAGAAATAAATCAAGACGTACGTCAGGCAGGAGAGACCTGCCAGTCACTGTGATTCCTTCGGCTCCAGCACATCCGCATCCACCTAGGCGGTGTGGACACCGCCTGCAGCAGCCCCGGACCCACTCAAGGAGCGCTGGCTCTCTAGCAGGTCCTTGGCAAAGGGCGGGAGGGAGGTGACAGGGCGGAAGGAGCGCCTGCTGTCCGGATGCCGACTCTCACCTGGGGAGGGAGCAATTAAAGTTTTCATAACCTCAGGCATAAGAATGATGCAAACTTGTAACATCGTTTGGAAGTGTATTTATTTAAACTTCTTTTCCAAGTAGTTTTGCAACTGTTGAAGGGTAAATTTTCGATTTGTTTCAGCACATTCATCGTCTTGCCGGCAGGGACCCTACAAGGCGGACAAATTGATTTTCCGGAGCAAATGGCAAAACACGGCTTTCGGCTCTGACTTTCCCAGGTCCACGCCTCTCCGCCCTTTCTTGCACCTGGGACCTTCTGAGGATGTCCCACCCCTCCCTTGGGCGGGGCCAACACCGAGGAACCCGGATTCTCACCCCCTTCCCCAAGACCCCGTATCTCCAGCCCCCGCCGGCTCCAGGGAATAGGAGGAGACGCCGACGCTGGGGGGAGGGGCTGCGGCCTAGCCGGGGCCTCGAGGGCGCTGCTTTACGGCAGAGATGGGCTGGGGTCGCAGTCACACCGTTTACCCCGGCGTAAGCGCCGGAGCTCACCTGGTTTTTCCCGCAGGCCCGGGGCCTCCGCCAGGTGGGTCCCTTGGCCTTTGTCCCTTTGCCTTTCCTTTCCTTTCCTTTCTGGGACGGGAGGGGGCCCGGGGCCGGGGGCCGGGTTTGGGCGGCCCTTCCGGGCCCGAGGACCTTCCCTGTCCCCCAGCGTGTGGGCAGCCTGTGCCCGGCGTGCTTACCTAGGCCCTCGGTGGCTGCAGCCCCGACGGCTTGGAGGGACAGGCGGGTTGGGGGGGGGCGAGGCGGGGCGAGGTCGGGCGTTTGGGCGAGGCTGGTCGGGCGTGAGCGCCGGGATTGGACCGCCGCCTACGTTCTAAGTTCTGTGCCCCGGCGGGGGTAGGGGGGAGAGCCTGGTCGTAGCGCCCCTGGGGCCTCCGCGGCCGGCGGGTGGGCCTGGGAGCGTTTCCCTGTGGCTGTGGGTGGGCCCGCGGATTCCTGGATTCCTTCTCCCCTCTCTCCCCTGGCCTTCCTCCCTATTTGCGTGGCC
>NW_025410656.1:0-6795 GCF_002201575.2 Neomonachus schauinslandi | reverse complement strand
TTTTTTTTTTTTTAACATATATTGCATTATTTGTTTCAGAGGTACAGATCTGTGGTTCAACAGTCTTGCAAAATTCACAGCACTCACCATAGCACATACCCTCCCCAGTGTCTATCAACCAACCACCCCATCTCTCCCACTGCCCACCACTCCAGCAACCTTCAGTTTGTTTCCTGAGATTAAGAATTCCTCATATCAGTGAGGTCTATGATACATGTCTTTCTCTGATTGACTTATTTCGCTCAGCAAAATACCCTCCAGTTCCATCCACGTTGTTGCAAATGGCAAGATCTCATTCCTTTTGATGGCTGCATAATATTCCATTGTATATAGATACCACTTCTTCTTTATCCATTCATCTGTCAATGAACATCTTGGCTCTTTCCATCGTTTGGCTATTGTGGACATTGTTGCTATAAACATCGGGGTGCACGTAGCCCTTTGGATCCCTACATTTGTATCTTTGGGGTAAATACCCAGTAGTGCAGTTGCTGGATCGTATTGGTAGTTCTATTTTCAACTTTTTGAGGAACCTCCATACTGTTTTCCAGAGTGGCTGCACCAGCTTGCATTCCCACCAACAGTGTAGGAGGGTTCCCCTTTCTCCGCATCCCTGCCAACATCTGTCGTTTCCTGACTTGTTCATTTTAGGCATTCTGACTGGTGTGAGGTGGTATCTCATTGAGGTTTTCATTTGGATTTCCCTGATGCCGAGCGATGTTGAGCACTTTTTCGTGTGTCTGTTGGCCATTTGGATGTCTTCTTTGGAAAAAATGTCTGTTCATGTCTTCTGCCCATTTCTTGATTGGATTCTTTGTTCTTTGGGTGTTGAGTTTGATGAGTTCTTTATAGATTTTGGATACTAGCCCTTTATCTGATATGTCATTTGCAAATATCTTCTCCCATTCTGTCGGTTGTCTTTTGGTTTTGTTGACTGTTTCTTTTGCTGTGCAAAAGCTTTTTATCTTGATGAAGTCCCAAGAGTTCACTTTTGCCCTTGCTTCCCTTGCCTTTGGCGATGTTTCTAGGAAGAAGTTGCTTCGGCTGAGGTCAAAGAGATTGCTGCCTGTGTTCTCCTTTAGGATTTGGATGGACTCCTGTCTCACATTGAGGTCTTTCAACCATTTGGAGTTTATTTTTGTGTGTGGTATAAGGAAATGGTCCAGTTTCATTTTTCTGCATGTGGCTATCCAATTTTCCCAACACCGTTTGTTGAAGAGACTGTCTTTGTTCCATTGGACATTCTTTCCTGCTTTGTCAAAGATGAGTTGACCATAGAGTTGAGGGTCCATTTCTGGGCTCTCTATTCTGTTCCATTGATCTATGTGTCTGTTTTTGTGCCAGTACCGTACTGTCTTGATGACGATAGCTTTGTAATAGAGCTGGAAGTCCGGAATTGTGATGCCGCCGGCTTTGCTCTTCATTTTCAACATTCCTCTGGCTATGCGGGGTCTTTTCTGGTTCCATACAAATTTTAGGATTATTTGTTCCATTTCTTTGAAAAAAGTGGATGGTATTTTGATGGGGATTGCATTGAATGTGTAGATTGCTCTAGGTAGCATTGACATCTTCACAATATTTGTTCTTCCAATCCATGAGCATGGAACGTTTTTCCATTTCTTTGTGTCTTCCTCAATTTCTTTCCTGAGTATTTTATAGTTTTCAGAGTACAGATCCTTTGTCTCTTTGGTTAGATTTATTCCTAGGTATCTTATGGTTTTGGGTGCAATGGTAAATGGGATCAAATCCTTATTTTCTCTTTCTTCTGTCTTGTTGTTGGTGTATAGGAATGCCACTGATTTCTGTGCATCGATTTTATATCCTGCCACTTTACTGAATTCCTGTATGAGTTCTAGCGGTTTTGGTGTGGAGTATTTTGGATTTTCCACATGAAATATTATCTGCAAAGAGTGAGAGTTTGACTTCTTCTTTGCCTATTTGGATGCATTTTATTTCTTTTTGTTGTCTGATTGCTGTGGCTAGGACTTCTAGTACTATGTTGAATAGCAGTGGTGATAGTGGACATCCCTGCCGTGTTCTGGACCTTAGGGGGAAAGCTCTCAGTTTTTTCCCATTTAAGAATGATATTGGCTGTAGCTTTTTCATAGATGGCTTTTATGATATTGAGGTATGTATCCTCTATGCCTATACTCTGAAGAGTTTGATCAAGAAAGGATGCTGTACTTTGTCAAATGCTTTTTCTGCATCTATTGAGAGGATCATATGATTCTTTTCTTTCTTTTGTTAATGTATTGTATCACGTTGATTGATTTGCGGATGTTGAACCAACCTTGCAGCCCAGGAATAAATCCCACTTGGTCGTGGTGAATAATCCTTTTAATGGACTGTTGGATCCTACTGGCTAGTATTTTGGTGAGAATTTTTGCATCCATGTTCATCAAGGATATTGGTCTGTAATTCTCTTTTTTGATGGGGTCTTTGTCTGGTTTGGGGGTCAAGGCAATGGTGGCCTCATAAAGCAAGTTTGGAAGTTTTCCTTCCATTTCTATTTTTTGGAACAGTTTCAGAAGAATAGGTATTAATTCTTCTTTAAAGGTTTGGTAGAATTCCCCTGGGAAGCCATCTGGCCCTGGGCTTTTGTTTTTTGGGAGATTTTTGATGACAGCTTCAATTTCCTTCGTGGTTATAGGTCTGTTCAGGTTTTCAGTTTCTTCCTGGTTCAGCTTTGGTAGTTGATATATCTCTAGGAATGCATCCATTTCTTCCAGGTTATCTAATTTGCTGGCATAGAGTTGTTCATAGTATGTTCTTATAATTGTTTGTATTTCTTTGGTGTTGGTTGTGATCTCTCCTCTTTCATTCATGATTTTGTTGATTTGGGTCCTTTCTCTCCTTTTTGATAAGTCTGGCCAGGGGTTTATCAATCTTGTTAATTCTTTCCAAGAACCAGCTCCTAGTTTTGTTGATCTGTTTTACTGTTCTTTTGGTTTCTATTTCATTGATTTCTGCTCTGATCTTTTGTATTTCTCTTCTCCTGCTGGGTTTAGGCTTTATTTGCTGTTCTTTCTCCAGCTCCTTTAGGTGTAGGGTTAGGCTGTGTACTTGAGACCTTTCTTGCTTCTTGAGAAAGTCTTGTATTGCTATGTACTTTCCTCATAGGACTGCCTTTGCTGCATCCCAAGATTTTGAACAGTTGTGTTTTCATTTTCATTGGTTTCCATGAATTTTTTAAATTCTTCTTTAATTTCCTGGTTGACCCATTCATTCATTAGTAGGATGCTCTTTTTTTTTTATTCTTATGTTAATCCCCATACATTACATCATTAGTTTTAGATGAAGTGTTCCATGATTCATTGTTTGTGCATAACACCCAGTGCTCCATGCAGAATGTGCCCTCCTCAATACCCACCACCAGGCTAACCCATCCTCCCACCCCCCTCCCCTCTAGAACCCTGTTTGTTTTTCAGAGTCCATCGTCTCTCATGGTTCATCTACCCCTCCGATTTCCCCCGCTTCATTCTTCCCCTACCGCTACCTTCTTCTTCGTCTTCTTTTTTTTTCTTAACATATATTGCATTATTTGTTTCAGAGGTACAGATCTGAGATTCAACAGTCTTGCACAATTCACAGCGCTTACCAGAGCACATACCCTCCCCAGTGTCTATCACCCAGTCACCCCATCCTTCTCACCCCAGCCCCACTCCAGCAACCCTCAGTTTGTTTCCTGAGATTAAGAATTCCTCATATCAGTGAGATCATATGATACATGTCTTTCTCTGTTTGACTTATTTCACTCAACATAATACCCTCCAGTTCCATCCACGTCGTTGCAAATGGCAAGATCTCATTCCTTTTGATGGCTGCATAATATTCCATGGTATATATATACCACGTCTTCTTTATCCATTCATCTGTTGATGGACATCTTGGCTCTTTCCACAGTTTGGCTATTGTGGACATTGCTGCTATAAACATCGGGGTGCATGTACCCCTTTTGGATCCCTACTTTTGTATCTTTGGGGTAAATACCCAGTAGTGCAATTGCTGGATCATATGGTAGCTCTATTTTCAACTTTTTGAGGAACCTCCATACAGTTTTCCAGAGTGGCTGCACCAGCTTGCATTCCCACCAACAGTGTAGGAGGGTTCCCCTTTCTCCACATCCCCGCCAACATCTGTCATTTCCTGACTTGTTCATTTTAGCCATTCTGACTGGTGTGAGGTGGTATCTCATTGAGGTTTTGATTTGGATTTCCCTGATGTCGAGCGATATTGAGCACTTTTTCATGTGTCTGTTGGCCATTTGGATGTCTTCTTTGGAAAAATGTCTGTTCATGTCTTCTGCCCATTTCTTGATTGGATTCTTTGTTCTTTGGGTGTTGAGTTTGATGAGTTCTTTATAGATTTTGGATACTAGCCCTTTATCTGATATGTCATTTGCAATATCTTCTCCCATTCTGTCGGTTGTCTTTTGGTTTTGTTGACTGTTTCCTTTGCTTTGCAAAAGCTTTTTATCTTGATGAAGTCCCAATAGTTCACATTTGCCCTTGCTTCCCTTGCCTTTGGCGATGTTTCTAGGAAGAAGTTGCTTCGGCTGAGGTCAAAGAGGTTGCTGCCTGTGTTCTCCTTTAGGATGTTGATGGACTCCTGTCTCACATTGAGGTCTTTCAACCATTTGGAGTCTATTTTTGTGTGTGGTGTAAGGAAATGGTCCAGTTTCATTCTTCTGCATGTGGCTATCCAATTTTCCCAACACCATTTGTTGAAGAGACTGTCTTTGTTCCACTGGACATTCTTTCCTGTTTGTCAAAGATGAGTTGACCATAGAGTTGAGGGTCCATTTCTGGGCTCTCTATTCTGTTCCATTGATCTATGTGTCTGTTTTTGTGCCAGTACCATGCTGTCTTAATGATGACAGCTTTGTAATAGAGCTGGAAGTCCGGAATTGTGATGCCGCCGGCTTTGCTTTTCTTTTTCAACATTCCTCTGGCTATGCGGGGTCTTTTCTGGTTCCATACAAATTTTAGGATTATTTGTTCCATTTCTTTGAAAAAAGTGGATGGTATTTTGATGGGGATTGCATTGAATGTGTAGATTGCTCTAGGTAGCATTGACATCTTCACAATATTTGTTCTTCCTATCCATGAACATGGAACGTTTTTCCATTTCTTTGTGTCTTCCTCAATTTCTTTCCTGAGTATTTTATAGTTTTCTGAGTATAGATCCTTTGTCTCCTTGGTTAGATTTATGCCTAGGTATCTTATGGTTTTGGGTGCAATTGTAAATGGGATCGACTCCTTAATTTCTCTTTCTTCTGTCTTGTTGTTGGTGTATAGGAATGCCACTGACTTCTGTGCATTGATTTTATATCCTGCCACTTTACTGAATTCCTGTATGAGTTCTAGCAGTTTTGGGGTGGAGTCTTTTGGGTTTTCCACATAAAGTATCATATCATCTGCAAAGAGTGAGAGTTTGATTTCTTCCTTGCCAATTTGGATGCCTTTGATTTCTTTTTGTTGTCTGATTGCTGTGGCTAGGACTTCCAATACTATGTTGAATAGCAGTGGTGATAGTGGACATCCCTGCCGCATTCCTGACTTTAGGGGGAAAGCTCTCAGTTTTTCCCCATTGAGAATGATATTTGCTGTAGGTTTTTCATAGATGGCTTTTATGATATTGAGGTATGTACCCTGTATCCCTATACTCTGAAGAGTTTTGATCAAGAAAGGATGCTGTACTTTGTCAAATGCTTTTTCTGCATCTATTGAGAGGATCATATGATTCTTGCTCTTTCTTATGTTAATGTATTGTATCACGTTGATTGATTTGCGGATGTTGAACCAACCTTGCAGCCCAGGGTAAATCCCACTTGGTCGTGGTGAATAATCCTTTTAATGTACTGTTGGATCCTATTGGCTAGTATTTTGGTGAGAATTTTTGCATCCATGTTCATCAGGGATATTGGTCTGTAATTCTCCTTTTTGATGGGATCTTTGTCTGGTTTTGGGATCAAGGTAATGCTGGCCTCATAAAATGAGTTTGGAAGTTTTCCTTCCATTTCTATTTTTTGGAACAGTTACAGAAGAATAGGTATGAATTCTTCTCGAAATGTTTGGTAGAATTCCCCTGGAAAGCCATCTGGCCCTGGGCTTTTGTTTTTTGGGAGATTTTTGATGACTGCTTCAATTTCCTTAGTGGTTATAGGTCTGTTCAGGTTTTCTATTTCTTCCTGGTTCAGTTTTGGTAGTTGGTACATCTCTAGGAATGCATCCATTTCTTCCAGGTTATCTGATTTGCTGGCATAGTGTTGCTCATAATATGTTCTTATAATTGTTTGTATTTCTTTGGTGTTGGTTGTGATCTCTCCTCTTTCATTCATGATTTTGTTGATTTGGGTGCTTTCTCTTTTCTTTTTGATAAGTCTGGCCAGGGGTTTATCAATCTTGTTAATTCTTTCCAAGAACCAGCTCCTAGTTTCGTTGATCTGTTCTACTGTTCTTTTAGTTTCTATTTCATTGATTTCTGCTCTGACCTTTATTATTTCTCTTCTCCTGCTTGGTTTAGGCTTTATTTGCTGTTCTTTCTCCAGCTCCTTTAGGTGTAAGGTTAGGTTGTGTATTGAGACCTTTCTTGTTTCTTGAGAAAGGCTTGTATTGCTCTATACTTTCCTCTTAGGACTGCCTTTGCTGCATCCCAAAGAGTTTGAATAGTTGTGTTTTCATTTTCATTGGTTTCCATGTATTTTTTTAATTCTTCTTTAATTTCCTGGTGGACCCATTCATTCTTTAGTAGGATGCTCTTTAGCCTCCATGTATTTGAGTTCTTTCCGACTTT
>NW_025410655.1:0-6798 GCF_002201575.2 Neomonachus schauinslandi | reverse complement strand
TGGTGGTGATCTCTCCTCTTTCATTCATGATTTTGTTGATTTGGGTCATTTCTCTTTTCTTTTTGATAAGTCTGACCAGGGGTTTATCAATCTTGTCAATTCTTTCAAAGAACCAGCTCCTGGTTTCATTGATCTGTTCTACTGTTCTTTTAGTTTCTATTTCATTGATTTCTGCTCTGATCTTTATTATTTCTCTTCTCCTGCTGGGTTTAGGCTTTATTTGCTGTTCTTTCTCCAGCTCCTTGAGGGGTAGGGTTAGGTTGTGTACGTGAGACCTTTCTTGTTTCTTGAGAAAGGCTTGTATTGCTATATACTTTCCTCTTAGGACTGCCTTTGTTGCATCCCAAAGATTTTGAAGAGTTGTGTTTTCATTTTCATTGGTTTCCATGTATTTTTTTAATTCTTCTTTAATTTCCTGGTTGACCCATTCATTCTTCAGTAGGATGCTCTTTAGCCTCCATGTATTTGAGTTCTTTCTGACTTTCCTCTTGTGATTGAGTTCCAGTTTCAAAGCATTGTGGTCTGAAAATAGGCAGGGAATGATCCCAATCTTTTGGTACCGGTTGAGACCTGATTTATGACCTAGGATGTGATCGATTCTGGAGAACGTTCAATGGGGACTAGAGAAGAATGTGTATTCCGTTGCTTTGGGATGGAATGTTCTGAATATGTCTGTGAAGTCCATTTGGTCCAGTGTGTCATTTAAAGTCTTTATTTCCTTGTTGATCTTTTGCTTAGACGATCTGTCCATTTCAGTGAGGGGGGTGTTAAAGTCCCCCACTATTATTGTATTGTTGTCGATGTGTTTCTTTGCTTTTGTTATTAATTGCCTTATATAATTGGCTGCTCCCATGTTAGGGGCATAGATATTTACAATTGTTAGATCTTCTTGTTGAGTAGACCCTTTAAGTAGGATATAATGTCTTTCCTCATCTCTTATTACAGTCTTTGGTTTAAAGTCTAATTTTTCTGATATAAGGATTGCCACCCCAGCTTTCTTTTGGTGTCCATTAGCATGGTAAATGGTTTTCCACCCCCTCACTTTCAATCTGGGGGTGTAATTGGTTCTAAAATGAGTCTCTTGCAGACAGCATATCGATGGGTCTTGTTTTTTAATCCAGTCTGATAGCCTGTGTCTTTTGATTGGGGCATTTAACCCATTTACATTCAGGGTAACTATTGAAAGATAGGAATTTAGTGCCATTGTATTGCCTGTAAGGTGACTGTTACCATATATTGTCTGTGTTCCTTTCTGGTCTATGTTGCTTTTAGGGTCTCTCTTTGCTTAGAGGACCCCTTTCAAGATTTCTTGTAGGGCTGGTTTTGTGTTTGCAAATTCCTTTAGTTTTTGTTTGTCCTGGAAGCTTTTTATCTCTCCTTCAATTTTCAATGACAGCCTAGCTGGATAGAGTATTCTTGGCTGCATATTTTTCTCATTTAGTGCTCTGAATATATCCTGCCAGTCCTTTCTGGCCTGCCAGGTCTCTGTGGATAGGTCTGTGGCCAATCTAATGTTTCTACCATTGTAGGTTACATATCTCTTCTCCCAAGCTGCTTTCAGGATTTTCTCTTGTCTATGAGACTCATAAGTTTTACTATTAGATGTCGGGGTGTTGACCTATTTTTATTGATTTTGAGGGGGGTTCTCTGTGCTCTGGATTTTGATGCCAGTTTCCTTCCCCAAATTAGGGAAGTTCTCTGCTATAATTTGCTCCATTATACCTTCTGCCCCTCTCTCTCTTTCTTCTTCTTCTGGGATCCCAATTATTCTAATAGTGTTTCGTCTTACGGTATCGCTTATCTCTCGAATTCTGCCCCCGTGATCCAGTAGTTGTTTATCTCTCTTTTTCTCAGCTTCTTTATTTTCCATCATTTGGTCTTCTATATTACTGATTCTCTCTTCTGCCTCATTTATCCTAGCAGTTAGCGCCCCCATTTTTGATTGCACCTCATTAATAGCCTTTTTGATTTCTACTTCGTTAGATTTTAGTTCTTTTACTTCTCCAGAAAGCGTTTCTCTAATAACTTCCATATTTTTTTTCAAACCCAGCTAGTATCTTTAAAGTGATGATTCTGAACTCTAGATCCGACATTGTACTAATGTCCGTATTGAGTACGTCCCTGGCAGTCGGTACTACCTCTTGTTCTTTTTGTTGAGGTGATTTTTTTCCGTCTTGTGATTTTGTGCAGAGGTGAATAGATGAATGAGAGAACAAAATGCCAGCAGAGTAACCACATCCCCAGAAAATATACTCTAAACAAATCAGAAAAGACCTGAAGCAGTGGAAAAAGAAACGGAAAGAGAGAAAAAAGAAAAAGAAAAAGATAAAGATAAAAACAAACAAAAACAAACTAAACAACAACAACAACAAAAACCAGAATGTGATCAAATATGATCAGGCTGGTATATAGATCAGTGCCACACACTAGATTTGGGGCGTATTTTGGTTTTTAGAAGAAAGTGCCTCCCAAAATTTTAAAGAAAGAAAAACCTGTATATGTACACAAATAAGGGTTGATAGGATGAAGGGATGGAATATGACTGTAAAGATGGAAATTATAAAAAATTTTATTAAAGGAATTGATAAGAAGTTGTTTGAAAAAGAAGAGGATTTTAAAAAAGAAAAAGGAAAAAAAAAGGGAGAGAATGTGATCAGGCAGGGGAGTAGAAAATACCATATACTAGAGATTTAGGGTATATTTTAATCTGTTAGAAGAAACTATCTCAAAATTTTAAAGAGAGAACAACTTATATATATATGCCAAAAATACGGGTAACTACTATGAAGGGATAGAACATGACTCTAAAAATGAAAAATAAAAATGTTTTTTTAAAAAAAGGGATTGATAAGATGTTGGTTGAAAAAGGGAAAAAGAAAAATTCAAAAAAAAAAAAGTTAAAAAAAATTAACTTTGAAAGATTAAAGGATCATGGTAAAAAAGCCATGAATTCTATGTGCAGTATTCCCGTCGCACTGGAGTTCTGCCGTTCTCATTGATCGGTAAACTTGGTCTTGGCTGGCTGTTCTCGCTGATCTTCTGGGGAGGGGCCTGTTGCCGTGGTTTCCAAATGTCTCTGCCGGAGGCAGAATTGCCCCGCCCTCGCCCCCTCCCAGCTAAGTAATCTGCTCGGGTTTGCTCTCCGGAGCTTTTGTTCCCTGCGAGCTTTCCGTACAGCTTTGGAGGCAGAGAGTGAAAATGGCATCCTCCCAATCTCTGCCCCGGAGGAGCCGAGAACTCGGGGCCCCACTCCTCAGTGAGCCCCCAGAGAAAAGCCGTCAGTCACTCCCGTCTCCCCGGTCTCCGGCTGCACTCCGTGTTCATCCAGCCTGTGACCGTGCATCTCTATCTCTGGCACCCGACCCTGGGTGGAGTCTCCAAACCCAGCAGATCCCTGCAGTGCACTCCCGCGCGGCTCCTCCCGGGGGAGGAAGGTGAGTCTCCCCAGATCTGCCACTTGTTGGGTCGCTGCTGGAGGAGCAGTTGCCCGACTGTGCCGCGGATCACGGTTTATGCACCCCGAGCTGAGAGCCCGCGCCTGGGCTCCGCCTCTGCAGCCGGCTTCCCTGCTCCGTTACCTGGGAGCTCTGCCACACTCAGGCACCCCCGGTCTTCCTGTGACCCCGAGGGTCCTGAGACCACACTGTCCCCAAGGGTTCCACCCCCCGCTTAGCCACCAGAGTGACGTCCCTCAGCGAAGCAGACTTTTCAAAGTTCCGATTTTGTGCTCCGTGGTTCTATCACTTGCCAGAAGCGGCCGACGGAGGCCCCTCCCCCGCCATCTATCCTCCCGAATATTGCCTCGGATTCACTTCTCCGCACGTCCTACCTTCCAGAAAGTGGTCGCTTTTCTGATGAGAGAGTTGTTGCTATTCTTTTCTCGATCTCCTGTTGAGTTTGTAGGTGTTCAGAATGGTTTGATCCCTATCCAGCTGAATTCCTGAGAGGAGACGAAATCCAGGTCTCCTACTTCTCCGCCATCTTGCTCCGCCCCCGTAAAAGATCAAAATATATTAATGCAAATTTATTTTTTATTTTTTTTAAATTTTATTATGTTATGTTAGTCACCATACAATACCTCATTAGTTTTTGATGTGGTGATCCACGATCCATTGTTTTCGTATAACACCCAGTGCTCCATGCAGTACGTGCCCTCCTTAATACCCATCACCAGGCTAACCAATCCCCCCTCCCCCCTCCCCTCTAAAACCCTGTTTGTCTCTCAGAGTCCATAGTCTCTCATGGTTCATCTCTCCTTCCAATTCCCCCCCGCTCATTTTTCCCTCCCTTCTCCTAATGTCCTCCATGCTATTCCTTATGTTCCACAAATAAGTGAAACCTAACGATAATTGACTTTCTCTGCTTGACTTATTTCATTTAGCATAATCTCCTCCAGTCCCATCCATGTTGATGTAAAAGTTGGGTATTCATCCTTTCTGATGGCTGAGGAATATTCCATTGTATACATGGACACATCTTCTTTATCCATTCATCTGTTGAAGGGCATCTTGGTTCTTTCCACAGTTTGGCTATTGCAGACATTGCTGCTATGAACATTGAGGGGCATATGGCCCTTCTTTTCACTACATCTGTGTCTTTGGGGTAACTACCCAGGAGTGCAATTGCTGGGTCATAGGGTAGCTCTCTTTTTAAATTTTTGAGGAACTTCCACACTGTTTTCCAAAGTGGCTGTACCAACTTGCATTCCCACCAACAGTGTAAGAGGGTTCCCCTTTCTCCAAAACCTCTCCAACATTTGTTGTTTCTTTCCCTGTCCATTTTGGCCATTCTAACTGGTGTAAGGTGGTATCTCAGTGTGGTTTTGATTTGAATTTCCCTGATGGCTAATGATGAACATTTTTTCATGTGTCTGTTAGCCATTTGTATGTCTTCTTCAGAGAAGTGTCTTTTCATATCTTCTGCCCACTTTTTGACTTGATTATTTGTTTTTTGGGTGTTGAGTTTGAGAAGTTCTTTATAGATCTTGGATACCAGCCCTTTATCTGTAGTGTCATTTGCAAGTATCTTCTTCCATTCTGTGGGTTGCCTCTTTGTTTTGTTGACTGTTTCCTTTGCTGTGCAGAAGCTTTTTATCTTGATGAAGTCTCAAAAGTTCATTTTTGCTTTTGTTTCACTAGCTTTTGGAGATGTATCTTGAAAGAAGTTGCTGTGGCCGATGTCAAAGAGGTTACTGCCTATGTTCTCCTCTAGGATTTTGATGGATTCCTGTCTCACATTGAGGTCTTTCACCCACTTTGAGTTTATCTTTGTGAATGGTGTTAGAGAATGGTGGAGTTTCATTCTTCTGCATGTGGCTGTCCAATTTTCCCGGCACCATTTATTGAAGAGACTGTCTTTTTTCCATTGCATGTTTTTTCCTGCTTTGTCGAAGATTATTTGACCATAGAGTTGAGGGTCCATATCTGGGTTCTCTATTCTGTTCCATTGGTCTATATGTCTGTTTTTTTGCCAGTACCATGTTGTCTTGGTGATCACAGCTTTGTAATATAGCTTGAAATCGGGCAACATGATGCCCCCAGCTTTTTCTTTTTCAACATTTCCTTGGTGATTCGGGGTCTTTTCTGATTCATACAAATTTTAGGATTGTTTGTTCCAGCACTTTGAAAAATGTCATTGGAGGGCGCCTGGGTGGCTCAGTTGGTTAAGCGACTGCCTTCAGCTCAGGTCATGATCCCAGGGTCCTGGGATCGAGTCCCGCATCGGGCTCCCTGCTCTGCGGGGAGCCTGCTTCTCCCTCTCCCACTCTCCCTGCTTGTGTTCCCTCTCTCGCTGTGTCTCTCTCTGTCAAATAGATAAATAAAATCTTAAAAAAAAAATGTCATTGGAATTTTGATTGGGATGGCACTGAAGGTATAGATTGCTCTGGGTAGCATAAACATTTTAACAATGTTTATTCTTCCAATCCATGAGCATGGAATATTTTTCCATCTTTTTGTGTCTTCTTCAATTTCTTTCATGAGTGTTTTGTAGTTCCTAGAGTATAGATCCTTTACCTCTTTGGTTAGGTTTATTCCGAGGTATCTTATGGTTTTTGGTGCTATTGTAAATGTAATCATTTCTTTAATTTCTCTTTCTACAGTTGTGTTGTTGGTGTATAAGAAAGCAACTGATTTCTGTGCATTGATTTTGTATCCTGCCACATTACTGAATTGCTGGATGAGTTCTAGTAATTTGGGGGTGGAGTCTTTTGGGTTTTCCACATAAAGTATCACGTCGTCTGTGAAAAGAGAGAGTTTGACTTCTTTGCCAATTTGAATACCTTTTATTTCTTTTTGTTGTCTAATTGCTGTTGCTAGGACTTCTAGTACTATGTTGAACAATAGGGGTGAGAGTGGGCATCCTTGATGTGTTCCTGATCTTAAGGGAAAGGCTCTCAGCTTTTCCCCACTGAGGATGATATTCGCTGTGGGTTTTTCATAGATGGATTTTATGACCTTGAGGAATGTTCCCTCTATCCCTATACTCTGAAGAGTTTTAATCAGGAAAGGATGCTGTATTTTGTCAAATGCTTTTTCGGCATCAATTGAGAGGACCATATGGTTCTTCTCTCTCCTCTTATTAATGTGTTCTATCACATTGATTGATTTGTGAATGTTGAACCACCCTTGCATCCCGGGGATAAATCCCACTTGGTCATGGTGGATGATCCTTTTAATGTATTGTTGGATCCTATTAGCTAGGATTTTGTTGAGGATTTTGGAATCCATATTCATCAGGGATATCGGTCTGAAATTCTCCTTTTTGATGGGGTCTTTGCCTGGTTTGGGGATTAAGGTA
>NW_025410654.1:0-6799 GCF_002201575.2 Neomonachus schauinslandi | reverse complement strand
GAACTCCCCCATCTGCTGCAGAGCTCCAGGATTCCCCCTCTTCTTCCCAAATGACAATGATACTGGCCCAAGGTTTTCATGAGAAAGGTAGAAGGCTACATAATGAATGGTTCACACCCACTTTCCCCTTCTGTCGTATTTCTCTCCACTTACCTTCCTACCTGGGCAAACTGTAAGTAACATATCAATGGAACATGAACATGCTCTGAGATCTGATTCTTTCATTTCAGCCTTCTGAGGACTCCTTGTACAATAAAATACCATATCCTATGACGGGGGGGGCAGTTTTAAAACTATTTACAGAATAATTCAGCCCAAATCACCTCATTTTTAGTTGCTCTTCATTAGGCAGAACAGTGTCTGTTTTTTTTTTCTGTAAAAAAGCCTTTTCATAGATATTACCTTCCAGCAATTTCATAAGGAGTCAGCGGAAGCTCTGTGGGATAACTCAACCCAGCGCTCCTGACACTAAGCCTCTTGAAGCCACCAGCATGCCTCTATCCAGAATTCCCAAAGACTCTCCTTCTGACTCCACCACCAAAGAAACTACAGAGAAAATATGGCATGTCAAAATATCTAGATGATACATTTAGTAAAACTAGAAAGTCAAGCTCAACTTTTAAACAGTAAAAGGCTGCTTTGAATAATTTTGAATTTTCCCTCGACCCTAATTATAACTCTTTTTTTTTTAAGATTTATTTATTTATTTGAGAGAGCGAGAATGAGAGAGAGTACATGAGAGGGGGGAGGGTCAGAGGGAGAAGCAGGCTCCTCGCTGAGCAGGGAGCCTGATGCGGGACTCGATCCCAGGACTCCAGGATCATGACCTGAGCCGAAGGCAGTTGCCCAACCAACTGAGCCACCCAGGCGCCCTAATTATAACTCTTTTGATGAAAAGACTAATCAATTATGAAACATCACCTTTGACAAATGACAAGACATCATCCGAGTCTGTATCTGACGACAAAAAGCCAACTAACTCTAGATGCTGGCCACTCAACCATATCCTAGGCCCAAATGAATAAACGCTGTTAGATGAAGGAACAAATGATATGTTAAAAACACACAAAGAGTAAATCTCACCTTCCTTTTCTAATAAAAGTGATTTCTAGGAAACAGATGTTCAGAATACATTCGTAAGCAATAAATGAACAGAGAAAATAGGATCTCCTGCAATGTTCCACCTGCAGGGAAATTAAGTAACTCTTGCACCAAATGGAGAATGCTGACAGCTACTTAAGTTTTACTTTGTGGCTCAACTAGAGAGAAGAGGAAAGCCCAGGAGGTTTACGGTTAATGAGAAATTTCACCTCCAGTCCTCACATGAAGATGACATTGTGCCAAATGTACCTGCTGCTTTCTCTGAACGCTGACGTCCTGTGACAAGGCGCATCACTGACTCAGATGCTGATGTTCAAAACTTCGGGCCTCGTGGAGCCAGAGCAGAGAAGTGCTGTCAGGTGGGGATAAGTAGGCCCCTCCGACCTATGGCCTGCACACCTGCTTCGATGTTGGGAGAAGGGGAAACACACACTACTTTTATAAGTAGTAATTATCTTCATTTTCAAGTAGACCAATGCCGTTGTCATTTTTGGAAAAGTAAAATTAGTCTTCCAAGCGAACACCTCAACTCATCTGTTTCTCATGCAACTTGAGTGGGGTCTGGTTGACTCCAGCCTCCAGGCCCCCACCTGGAGGACCCTCCTGCACAATCCTGACAGCCCATTACCACCATCCCCGGGGGGGAAAAGGGCGCACAATGCTGAAGGTGGGGGACCGCTATGGGGCTTGTTACCACCACACCTGTGCACTGGGGAACAGGGACGCCCTGCTGAACTCGGGGTGCTGCTCACGGTCCATTACCTGCACTGTCTGTGCCAGGGGACCGGGGGCACCCCACTGAAGTTGGAGACTGTGTGTGGTATGTACATGTCCCCTTCCCGGGGAACCCTGGAAACCCTGAAATGTCCGCAACCCATCCAACAAAAGCTCGGGTGGCCGGGTGCCCTGGAGTTCACGGGTCTGGTGGGTACAGCCAGTTGACTGACATTGGGCAAAAGAGACTTTTAAGGGAAAAAGAAAACTCATCTGAGTCCCCACGATGTACTTGCTTCATGTGCCCCTACCCGCCTCCCACCCGGGGTGCACCCTACCCCCAAGACCCCACCCGGGCCCACAGCGTGGACTCACCCAACCGGGAACTCCGCAAGTCAACTCTCGGAGTGCCACTTCCCCTGCCCCATCTCTGCATCCCACATCAGCTCCGAGTCCGCCCACAGAGAGGTAGGTCCACCCCCACGCGGGAGGGGAGGGTAGTGCCCCGAGCCCATTGGATGCCGGGCCTGCCAGTACCGGGCAACCCGCCCTCACACCCGTGCCTCCCTGTGACTGCAGATGGTCCCCGAGGAGCCTCCTCGCCCCAACACCTGGTTCAGCGGTGCAGGCATGGGTGGGATCCTGGGCAGGGCCCTCCCCAGACATCCGGCCCCATCTGCGACCCCTCTGGCTGCAGACCACCCCCAGAGCCCTGCCCCTTCCCTTCCTGCACCAACCCTGCCTGCAGAGCTGTTCCTGGCTCCCGGCAAGGTCAGCTGCTCTCAGACCCTCCAAGGCTTGGGCTTTAGGAAATGCAACGGTTTCCCACATTTCCAAGGCAATTTTAAGACCCAAAGAGTAATGCTCTAAGCGGGAAGAGCTTCACCTTCTGGTCTCACCCATGGAGCGAATAGTGCTTCTTGGACCTTGTAGGATGAGCCCATTTGTGCTGGAATATATATACATATGATTAGTTCTGCAGGGAAGCTCCAGGATGAAGAACAGCTGCCCTTCTGTGCTGTTGGAGTTGTGAACCAGGAACATTTATTTTTCACTTAAAAAGAAAACATATTATTTGCAAACGACATATCAGATAAAGGACCAGCATCCAAAATCTATAAAGAACTTTTTTTTTTTTTAAGATTTTATTTATTTATTTGACAGAGAGAGACACAGCGAGAGAGGGAACACAAGCAGGGGGAGCGGGAGAGGGAGAAGCAGGCTCCCCACAGAGCAGGGAGCCCGATGCGGGACTCGATCCCAGGACCCTGGGATCATGACCTGAGCTGAAGGCAGTCGCTTAACCAACTGAGCCACCCAGGCGCCCTATAAAGAACTTCTTAAACTCAACACCCAAAGAAAAAATGATCCAATCAAGAAGTGGGCAGAAGACATGAACAAACATTTTTCCAAAAAAGACATCCAAATGGACAACAGACACATGAAAAAGTGCACAACATCGCTCGGCATCAGGGGAATCCAAATCAAAACCTCAATGAGATACCACCTCACACCACCCAGAATGGCTAAAATTAACAAGTCAGGAAACGACAGATGTTGGCGAGGATGTAGAGAAAGGGGAACCCTCCTACACTGTTGGTGGGAATGCAAGCTGGTGTAGCCACTCTGGAAAACAGTATGGAGGTTCCTCAAAAAGTTCAAAATAGAGCTACCCTACAATCCAGCAATTGCACTACTGGGTATTTACCCCAAAGATACAAATGTAGGGATCCAAAGGGGTATGTGCACCCTGATGTTTACAGCAGCAATGTCCACAATAGCCAAACTATGGAAAGAGCCAAGATGTCCATCGACAGATGAATGGATAAAGAAGATGTGGTATATATATACAATGGAATATTATGCAGCCATCAAAAGGAATGAGATCTTGCCATTTGCAATGACATGGATGGAACTGGAGGGTGTTATGATGAGCGAAATAAGTCAGTCAGAGAAAGACATGTATCATATGACCTCACTGATATGAGGAATTCTTAATCTCAGGAAACAAACTGAGGGTTGCTGGAGTGCTGGGGGATGGGAGGGATGGGGTGGCTGGGTGAAGACACTGGGGTGGGTATGTGCTATGGTGAGCGCTGTGAATTGTGCAAGACTGTTGAATCACAGATCTGTACCTCTGAAACAAATAATACAATATATGTTAAAAAAAAAAAAAGAAGAAGAAGAAGATAGCAGGAGGGGAAGAATGAAGCGGGGGAAAACGGAGGGCAAGATGAACCATGAGAGATGATGGACTCTGAAAAACAAACTGAGGGTTCTAGAGGGGAGGGGGGTAGGAGGATGGGTAGCCTGGTGATGGGTATTAAAGAGGGCACTGGGTGTTATACATAAACAATGAATCATGGAACACTACATCAAAAACTAATGATGTAATGTATGGTGATTAACAGAACAATAAAAATTTTTTTAAAAAAGGCACCTGGGTGGCTCAGTCGGTTAAGCGACTGCCTTCGGCTCAGGTCATGATCCTGGAGTCCCGGGATCGAGTCCCGCATCGGGCTCCCTGCTCGGCAGGGAGTCTGCTTCTCCCTCTGACCCTCCTCCCTCTCGTGCTCTCTGTCTCTCATTCTCTCTCTCGCAAATAAATAAATAAAATCTTTAAAAAAAAAAATTTTTTTTTAAAAGAAAACATATTGTCGACACTAAATGAACAAACCCTTTTAAACAGTTTAGAGAGAAAGGAAGAGAATTTTATTCAAACCAGGACAGGGACCTGGGAGACACAATCTTCACAAAGAAGGGAGTGCTCCAGGGAAGGAACATTTGGGGCAGGTTTATATATTTGTTCTGTGTTGTTTTACATACAGAGTTACACATCATTGTGAGGAAGAACATTTCAGAAAGTTACAGACTTTTTCTTATGTTTTCAGTTTGTGCAAGTCGGTATGATTTTAATCTTATGGGAGCCAGAGAGGTTCTTTTGTTTTTAACTTTATGTTTGCAATGGCATTTTTTGGTTAACTTTTTCTTCTCGAAGCAGATGTACCATATGTGCCTGGGGCAGAAAGAGGGTTCATGCTCTGAGGTTTTGCCCAGTCATTTTGAGCTTGGTAAAATGTTAAAGGATAGCTTCTCTGGGAGCTCAGGATCCGGGCCCATGGATGGTAAAAGATAAATATTTTCCATTATCATTAGAATTACTACTAAAGGGAGGAATTGAGACAAAAGCACCTTTAACAATAGTACCAAGAAATCAAAATGATGCCTACGGAAGGTTATCTGTTCCACAGTCAACACAGGTAACAGAGGTGTTCACAGACGCTGGGCTCCTCCCCTTCTCCTGCCCAAATCTCTGAAGCACACAGATAATTTAAAGTCAGAATTTTAGAACTGCCAGACATCTTGGAGACATCTTAGAGAGGGCTGCCAGGCATTTTAGAGAGGGCTGGCCCTCTCGGTGGGGAGGCTTGTGTGCCTGGTGCACCTGTCCCCCACCTACCCCTGAAAGAGCGGCCACATTCAAGTGTTTCCATGTCCAACCCTCAGGGACAGTTGGGAACCTGGGGTCAAAAGAGGCAGGGTTTGGCCCAAAACAAATGAGGGGTGCAGAGTCCAAGGAGCAGGGCTGCTCTCCAGTCCTAGGCCAGCCCAACTCTCCCCTGAGGTTTGCTTTGGGGGTGAGAGCCCCTCAGATCCTCGGGGATAGCTACCCATCCCGTCCCATGTGGGGACATGACCTTGGGCATCCCCAGGCACATAGAGGCATGTGCACCTGCACACCCACCCACCCACACACACACACCACTCTAACTGCCCAGCTGGGGGTCAGAAGGGGAGGACACCCTGGGAGCAAGGTGGGGGACAAGGGGGAAAGAAGAAAGAGGTCAGAGACAGCTGGGCCATGGGACAGGGGCATCAAGACTCCTGGCAAGAACCCAGATCCATAGCATGGGAAGGGGGAACATACCAGGCTGATGGTCAGGGGTCCCCAAAGGGTCCAGGGGGTTGCCAGGGCACTGGGAGAGGACAGGGTCTGGGTTCCAGTGTCCATCACCACCCTGGGCACTTGGAAGTAGGAAGAGATACCCACCCCCAAGTCCAGACGGGGCTACAGCACAAAAGGCCTCAGCTTACTCTTCTGTCACTTGGGCTATAGAGATGCAGTGTCCCTAGGGTCCCACAGGCTTGTGGAAGAGCCTGTTGGATCTCCATCCCTGACCCACTGTGCTCCCAGTCCTGGGAAAATGCTTTGTACTCCCTCGAGGTCCTTCTGAGCAGAGGACAGCCTGGGGGCTTAGGGGGCTGAGGACCTGGGTACGCAGAACGTGGCAGAGCACTGGACCACTAGTCTGGAGACCAAGGTCAAGACCCTCCTTGTTGCAGCCTCAGGGTCCCCATTTGGAAGAGGTTCCAGAGTCACTGTTCTGGTCAGGGTGAGGAGGCCTTAGGAAGGAACGGAGCACCAGGACCAGAGAGGGAAACAGGGACAAGGGAGGCTTCTGAGGTTTCTCACATCGCCCCTGGAACCCACAGATCCTGCTCCTGTGAGAGAGACAGAGACAGAGAAGGAGACAGAGACAGAGAGGAGACGACAGAGAATGAACACAGGACAGAGGGAACCAGGAGAACTCACAGACTTTCCTCCATCAGCTTGGAAATGACATCCCTGCATTTTGCCCCATTCTATTCCTGAGAGCACAGTCAACACAGGCCATCCACCCTGGAGGGGAGGGGATTCCATAGGGATGTGTGACCAGGATTCAGGGATGCCAGGAGCCACTGTGGGGACTGCCCAGCACATGGGCACAGATGAGGCCCTGGGACCTAGCCTAACCCTAATGGGAGCCCTGGAAATCTGTGTTGTGGCAGGACAAGGTCAGAATCAGTTCATTGCAACTTTCCCAGGGGGGCTGGGACACAGGCAGGAGGAGGGTGCCTTTGCCCAGACCCCAGAGCAGACCCAGGCCCCTCTGAGATGTGCTCCATGTCCCGCCCAGCCCCTGGCTCATCCTTGCATTGCCAA
>NW_025410653.1:0-6800 GCF_002201575.2 Neomonachus schauinslandi | reverse complement strand
AGGTATCTTATGGTTTTGGGTGCAATTGTAAATGGGATCGACTCCTTAATTTCTCTACCAAACATTTAAAGAAGAATTAATGCCTATTCTTCTGAAACTGTTCCACAAAATAAAAACGGAAGGAAAACTTCCAAACTCCTTTGATGAGGCCAACATTACCTTAATCCCAAAACCACATAATGTCCCCCACAAAAAAAAAGGAGAATTACATGCCAATATCCCTGATGAACACAGATACAAAAATTCTCAAGAAGACACTAGCTAATTGGATCCAACAGACCATTAAAAGGATTATTCACCAACACCAAGTGGGATTTATTCCTGGGCTGCAGGGATGGTTCAACATCAACAAACCAATCAGTGTGATACACCACGTTAATAAAAGAAAGGATAAGAAACATATGATCCTCTCAATAGATGTTGAAAAAGCATTTGACAAAATACAGCACCCTTTCTTGATAAAAACCCTCAAGAAAGTAGGAATAGAGGGAACATACCTCAAAATCATAAAGGCCATATATGAAAGACCCACAGGTAATATTCTTAATGGGGAAAAACTGGGAGCTTTCCCCTAAGGTCAGAAACATGACAAGGATGTCTATTCTCACCACTGTTGTTCAACATAGTACTGGAAGTCCTAGCCTCTGCAATCAGACAACAAAAAGAAAAAAAAGGCATCCAAACTAGCAAGGAAAAAGTCAAGCTTTCACTCTTTGCAGATGACATGATACCTATGTAGGAAACCCAAAAGACTCCACCAAAAAACTGCTAGAACTGATACAGGAATTCAGCAAAGTTGCAGGTTATAAAATCAATGCACAGAAGTTTGTTGTATTTCTATACACTAACAATGAAGTGGCAAAAAGAGAAATCAAGGAACCAATCCCATTTACAATTGCACCAAAATCCATAAAATACCTAGGAATAAACCTAACCAAGGGATAAAAGATCTGTATTCTGAACATTATAGAACACTTATGAAAGAAATTGAGGAAGACACAAATAGATGGGAAAATATTCCATGCTCATGGACTGGAAGAACAAATATTGTTATAATGTCTATGCCACCCAAAGAAATCTGCACATTCAAGGCAATCCCTATCAAAATAACACCAAAATTTTTCATGGAACTAGAACAAACAATTCTCAAATTTGTATGGAAACAGAAAAGAGCCTGAATAGCCAAAGGAGATTGAAAAAGAGAACCAAATCTGGAGGCATCACAATTCCGGTCTTCCGGCTATATTACAAAGCTGTAATCATCAAGGCAGTATGGTACTGGGACTAAAACAAACACATAGATCAAAGGAACAGAATAGAATCCCAGAAATGGACCTGCAACTATATGGTCAACTAATCTTCAACAAAGCAGGAACGAATATCCCATGGAAAAAGGAAAGTCTCTTCAATAAATGCTGGTGGGAAAACTGGACAGCCACATGCAGAAGAATGAAATTGGACAACTTTCTTATACCATACACAAATAAATTCAAAATCGATGAAAGACCTAAATGTAAGACAGGAATCCATCAAAAACCTAGGAGAAGACAGGCAACCTCTTTGACCTTGGCAGCAGCAAGTTCTTGCTAGACACGGCTCCAAAAGAAAGGGAAACAAAATTTTAAAAATGAACTATTGGGACATCATTAGGATAAAAAGCTTCTGTACAGCAAAGGAAACAATCAACAAAACTAAAAGGCAACCTACAGAATGGAAGAAGATAATTGTAAATAACATATCAGATAAAGGGCTAGTATCCAAAATCTATTAAAAAATTCATCAAACTAAGGGCTCCTGGGTGGCTCAGTCGTTAAACGTCTGCCTTTGGCTCATGATCATGATACCAGGGTCCTGGGGTCGAGCCCCACATTGGGCGCCCTGCTCAGCCAGGAGCCTGCTTCTCCCTCTTCCTCTCCCCCTGCTTGTGTTCCCTCTCTGGCTGTCTCTCTCCATGTGTCAAATAAATAAATAAAATCTTTAAAAAAAACTTCATCAAACTCAACACTCAAAAAACAAAAGGTATTAATTCTTCTTTTTTTTAAATTTTATTTATTTTTTCATTTTTATTATGTTACATTAGTCACCATACAATACATCAATAGTTTTTTTTTTTTTTTTTTTTTAAAGATTTTATTTATTTATTCATGAGAGACAGAGAGAGAGAGGCAGAGGGAGAAGGAGGCTCCCAAGGAGCAGAGAGCCCGATGCGGGACTCGATCCCAGGACCCTGGGATCACGACCTGAGCCGAAGGCAGACGCCTAACCATCTGAGCCACCCAGGCGCCCAATACATCAATAGTTTTTGATGTGGTAATCCACGATCCATTGTTTTCGTATAGCACCTAGTTCTCCACGCAGTACGTGCCCTAATTATACCCATCACTGGGCTAAACAATCCCCCCTCCCACCCTCCCCTCTAAAACCCTGTTTGTTTCTCAGAGTCCATAGTCTCTCATGGTTCATCTCTCCCTCCGAATTCTCCCCCCCCTTCATTTTTCCCTTCCTTCTCCTAATGTCCTCCATGCTATTCCTTATGTTCCACAAAAAAGTGAAACCATATGATAATTGATGTTCTCTCCTGGACTTATTTCACTTAGCGTAATCTCCTCCAGTCCCATCCATGTTGATGTAAAAGTTGGGTATTCATCCTTTCTGATGGCTGAGTCATATTCCATTGTATATATGGACCACATCTTCTTTATCCATTCATCTGTTGAAGGGCATCTCAGCTCTTTCCACAGTTTGGCTATTGCGGACATTTCTGCTATGAACATTGGGGTGCATAAGGCCCTTCTTTTCACTACATCTGTGTCTTTGTGGTAAATACCCAGGAGTGCAATTGCTGGGTCATAGGGTAGCTCTATTTTTAAATTTTTGAGGCACCTCCACACTGTTTTCCAAAGTGGCTGTACCAACTTGCATTCCCACCAACAGTGTAAGAGGGTTCCCCTTTCTTCACAACCTCTCCAACATTTGTTGTTTCTTTCCCTGTCCATTTTTGCCATTCTAACTGGTGTAAGGTGGTATCTCAATGTGGTTTTGATTTGAATTTCCCTGATGGCTAATGATGATGAACATTTTTTCATGTGTCTGTTAACCATTTGTATGTCTTCTTCAGAGAAGTGTCTTTTCATATCTTCTGCCCACTTTTTGACTTGATTATTTGTTTTTTGGGTGTTGAGTTTGAGAAGTTCTTTATAGATCTTGGATACCAGCCCTTTATCTGTAGTGTCCTTTGCAAATATCTTCTCCCATTCTGTGGGTTGCCTCTTTGTTGTGCTGACTGTTCCCTTTGCTGTGCAGAAGCTTTTTATCTTGATGAAGTCCCCAAAGTTCATTTTTGCTTTTGTTTCACTAGCTTTTGGAGATGTATCTTGAAAGAAGTTGCTGTGGCCGATGTCAAAGAGGTTACTGCCTATGTTCTCCTCTAGGATTTTGATGGATTCCTGTCTCACATTGAGGTCGTTCATCCACTTTGAGTTTATCTTTGTGAATGGTGTTACAGAATGGTCAAGTTCCATTCTTCTGTTTGTGGCTGTCCAATTCTCCCAGCACCATTTATTGAAGAGACTGTCTTTTTTCCACTGCATGTTTTTTCCTGCTTTGTCAGAGATTATTTGACCATAGAGTTGAGGGTCGATATCTGGGTTCTCTATTCTGTTCCATTGATCTATATGTCTGTTTTTGTGCCAGTACCATGCTGTCTTGGTGATCACAGCTTTGTAATATAGCTTGAAATCGGGCAACGTGATGCCCCCAGCTTTGTTTTTCTTTTTCAACATTTCCTTGGCGATTCGGGGTCTTTTGTGATTCCATACAAATTTTAGCATTGTTTGTTCCAGCACTTTGAAAAATGTTATTGGAATTTTGATCGGGATGGTATTGAAGGTATAGATTGCTCTGGGTAGCATAGACATTTTAACAATGTTTATTCTTCCGATCCATGAGCATGGAATATTTTTCCATCTTTTTGTGTCTTCTTCAATTTCTTTCATGGGTGTTCTGTAGTTCCTAGAGTATAGATCCTTTACCTCTTAGGTTAGGTTTATTCCGAGGTATCTTATGGGTTTTGGTGCTATTGTAAATGGAATCGTTTCTCTAATTTCTCTTTCTACAGTAGCATTGTTAGTGTAGAAGAAAGCAACTGATTTCTGTGCATTGATTTTGTATCCTGCCACATTACTGAATTGCTGTATGAGTTCTAGTAATTTGGGGTTGGAGTCTTTTGGGTTTTCCACATAAAGTATCACATCACCTGCGAAAAGAGAGAGTTCTTCTTTGCCAATCTGAATACCTTTTATTTCTTTTTGTTGTCTGATTGCTGTTGCTAAGACTTCTAGTACTATGTTGAACAATAGTGGCGAGAGTGGGCATCCTTGACGTGTTCCTGATCTTAAGGGAAAGGCTCTCAGCTTTTCCCCATTGAGGATGATATTTGCCATGGGTTTTTCATAGATGGATTTTATAAACTTGAGGAATGTTGCCTCTTTCCCTATACTCTGAAGAGTTTTAAACAGGAAAGGATGTTGTATTTTGTCGAATGCTTTTTCTGCATCAATTGAGAGGCCCATATCGTTTTCTCTCTCCTATAATCAGTGTGTTCTATCGCATTGATTGATTTGCGAATGTTGAACCACCTTGCATCGCGGGGATAAATCCCACTTGGTCGTGGTGGATGATCCTTTTAATGTATTGTTGGATCCTATTAGCTAGGATTTTGTTGAGGATTTTGGAATCCATATTCATCAGGGATATCAGTCTGAAATTCTCCTTTTTGATGGGGTCTTTGCCTGGTTTGGGGATTAAGGTAATGCTGGCCTCATAGAATGAGTCTGGAAGTTTTCCTTCTGTTTCTATTTTTTGAAAGAGCTTCAGGAGAATAGGTATTATTTCTTCCTTGAATGTTTGGTAGAATTCCCCAGCAATCCATCAGGCCCTGGACTCTTGTTTTTTGGGATTTTTTGATCACTGCTTCAATCTTGTTACTGGTTATTGGCCTATTCAGGTTGTCAATTTCTTCCTGTTTCAGTCTTGGCAGCTTATAGGTTTCCAGAAGGCCTCCATTTCATCCAGATTGCTCAGTTTATTGGCATATAGTTGTTGATAATAATTTCTAATAATTGTTTCTATTTCCTTGGTTTTAGTCGTGATCTCTCCCCTTCCATTCATAATTTTATTAATTTGGGTCCTTTCTCTTTTCTTTTGGATGAATCTGGCCAGTGGTTTATTGATCTTATTAATTCTTTCAAAGAACCAACTTCTAGTTTCATTGATCTGTTCTATTGTGTTTCTGGTTTCTAATTCACTGATCTCTGCTCTAATCTTAATTGTTTCTCTTCTAATGCGTGGTTTACGCATCGTTTGTTGCTTTTTCTCTAGTTCTTTAAGGTCTAGAGTTAGTTGGTGAATTTGGGATTTTTCTATTTTTTTGAGTGAGGCTTGGATGGCTAGGTATTTCCCCCTTAGGACCGTCTTTGCAGTATCCCATATGTTTTGGACCGATGTGTTTACCTTCTCATTGATTTCCATGAATTGTTTAAGTTCTTCTTTGATTTCCTGGTTGACCCAAACATTCTTGAGCAGAGTGGTCTTTAGCTTCCAAGTGTTTGAATTTCTGCCAAATTTTTTCTTGTGATTGAGTTCCAGTTTTAAAGCATTATGGTCTGAGAATATGCAGGCGGGAATAATCTCAATCTTTTGGTATCGGTTGAGACCTGATTTGTGACCCAGTATGTGGTCTATTCTGAAGAAAGTTCCATGTGCGCTCGAGAAGAATGAGTATTCTGTTGTTTTAAGGTGGAATGTTCTGTATATATTTATGAAGTCCATCTGATCCAGTGTATCATTCAAAGCTCTTGTTTCCTTGTTGATTTTCTGCTTAGATGATCTGTCTATTGCTGAGAGTGGAGTATTGAGGTGTCCTACAATTAACATATTATCAATATGACTCTTTATTTTGGTTAACAGTTGGCTCATGTAGATGGCTGCTCCCATGTTGGGGGCATAGATATTTACAATTGTTAGATCTTCTTGTTGGATAGACCCTTTAAGAATGATATAGTGTCCTTCTGTGTCTCTAACTACAGTCTTTAGTTTAAAATCTAATTTGTCTGATACAAGAATTGCTACCCCAGCTTTCTTTTGAGATCCGCTGGCATGGAAGATGGATCTCCATCCCTTCCCTTTCAGTCTGGATGTATCTTTAGGTTCAAAATGAGTCTCTTGTAGACAGCATATGGATGGGTCCTGTCTTTTTATCCAGTCTGCAACCCTGTGCCGTTTTATGGGAGCATTTAGGCCATTCACGTTGAGAGTGATTATTGAAAGATATGAATTTATTGTCATCATGTTGCCCGTGAAGACGTTGTTTTTTTAGATTGTCCCTGTAAATTTCTGTTTTAGATCACTCTTGGGGTCTTTCTTACCTTAATATTTAAAACCCCCCTTAATATTTCTTGCAGGGCCGGCTTAGTGGTCACATATTCTTTCCCTTTCTTCCAGTCGTGGAAGCTCTGCATCTCTCCATCCATTCTAAATGAAAGCCTTGCCGGATAAAGTATTCTTGGCTGCATGTTCTTCTCGTTTAGTACCCTGAGTATGTCTTGCCAGGCCTTTCTGGCTTGCCAGGTCTCTGTGGATAGGTCTGACGTTATTCTGATGTTCCTCCCTCTGTACATAAGGAATCTCTTCCCCCTAACTGCCCTTAAGATGATTTCCTTGGTTCTAAGATTTGCAAGTTTTACTATTACATGTCGGGGTGTTGGCCTGTTTTCCTTGATCTTGGGAGGGGTCCTCTCTGC
>NW_025410652.1:0-6803 GCF_002201575.2 Neomonachus schauinslandi | reverse complement strand
TCCATTGGATTGCCTTTGCTCCTATCTCAAAGATCAGTTGACTATATCTGAGTAGTCTATTTCTGGGCTGTTAGTTATGTTCTATTGATCTGTCTGTTCTTCACCAATTCCACAGTATCTTGGTTACTGATACGTGTAGTGAGACTGAAATCAGTGTTTAATCCTCTAATTTTGTTATGTGTTGGATCTGCAGATCAAGTTGGGAAGAATTGACATCTTACCAATATTGAGTCTTCTTAACCACGAACATGGAATGTACCTTCATTTATTTAGATATTTTGTGATTTCTTTCATCAATTTTCTAGTTTTTTTTCATATAGGTCTTATATATATTTTGTTACATTTACTTCCATATATTTATTTATTTTTTGGTGCTAATGCAAATGGTATTGTATTTTTAATACTAAATTCCAGTTAGTCATTGCTGGTGATATAAGAAAGCAGTTGGTTTTGTATATTAACATATTTCACAAATTGCTATTATAGTTACTTTTTAGTCTAGGGTTTTTTTTGTTAATTATTTGGGATTTTTTTTTTTTAATTTTAAAGATTTTTATTTATTTATTTGACAGAGAGAGACACAGTGAGAGAGGGAACACAAGCAGGGGGAGTAGGAGAGGGAGAAGCAGACTAACCCGGGCTTGATCCTAGGACCCGGGGATCACGACCCGAGCCGAAGGCAGATGCTTAATTACTGAGTCACCCGGGTGCTCCAGAGTTTTTCCTTGTAGACGATGTTGTCCTCTGTAAACTAGGACAGTGTTATATCTTCTTTCCTAACATGCTTACTTATTATTTCATTACTTATTACCATTAGCTAAGACGTATAGTACAATGTTAAATAGGAGTAGCAAGAGGGGATATCCTGCCTTTACCCAGTCTTAGGAGTAGTTACTCACCATTAAGGATGTTAATTGTAGATTTCATGTATATGTTTTTTATCAGTTTTGAAGTTCCCCTCTATTCCTAGTTTGCTGACAGCTTTTAGTATGAATGGGTATTGGATCTTGTCAAATGCCTTTTTTGTGACAATGTGATCATGTGATCTATATATATATTTTTTTAGCTTGTTGATGTACTGGATTATATTAATTGATTTTCAAATATTGATCCAGCCTTGAATACCTAGAATAAATCCCATTTGGTCATGTTTTATAAATCTTTTTTTATTTATTTATTTTTTTTGGTTGAGGATTTTTGCATCTATGTTTATAAGAGATAATGGTCTGTAGTTTTCCCTTTTATTTTTTTGGTGTTGGTGGTTAAGATACTGCTGGTTTCATCAAATAAGTTAAGACATGTTCCCTCCTGGAAGAGATTGTAGAGAATTAGTATCATTTCTTCTTAAATGTTTGGCAGAAGCACTGTCTGGGCCTGGTGCTTTCTTTCTTTTTTTCGGAAGGTCATTAATTACTGATTCAATTTCTTTAATAGCTGTGGGCATAGTCAGATTATTTCTTCTTGTATGAGTTTTGGTAGTTTGTATTTTTCAAATAATTAGTTTATTTCCTCTAAGTTATTTGTGGGCACAGAGTATTTATAATATTTTTTATTATCCCTTTGGTGTCAATAGTGATGACACTTCTTTCGTTTTTGATATTGGTAATTTTTGTCTTCTCTCTTGTTTCTTGGTTAGCCTGGCTGGAGATTTATCACTTAAAGATCAGGTTATGGTTTTGTTGATTTTTCTTTACCAATTTCCTGTTTACAGTTTCATTGATTTCTGCTGTAATTTTTATTATTTTTTTCTTCTGCTTGCCTTAGGTTTATATTGTACTTTTCTATAGTTTCCTTTGGTAGAACCTTGGATTATTGAATTTAGACTTTTTCTTTTCTTATGTATGTATTAAATGCTAAGTTTCTAAACACTGCATTTGCTGCATCCAACAGATTTTGAAAAGCTGTATTTTCATTTTCATTTAGTTCAAAATATTTTAAAATTTCTCTGAGACTTCTTTTGATAAATAATTTCTTTAGAAGTATGTTGTTTAATCTCCAAATAATAGGGGATTTTCCAGTTTTCTGTTACTGGTTTCTAGTTTAATTCCACTGTTGACTAAGAGCATACACTCTGTGATTTCTTGTTCTTTTAAATTTGTTAAGGTATGTTTTATGGCTCAGAATGTGACCTATTTTGGTGAATGTTCATGTGAGCTTAGAAGGATGTGTATGCTGCTGTTGTTGGGTGAAGTATTCTGTAAATGTCAATGAAATCTACTTGATTGATGGTGCTCTTCATTTCAACTGTATCCTCACTGATGTTCTGTTGGCTGGCTCTGTCCTTTACTATTAGTATAGATTACTTGATAAATTTTTTTTTGAAGAAGAAGAGTGTTGAAGTCTCCCAGTTATAATAATGAATTTGTCTATTTCTCCTTGTAGCTCTTTCAATTTTTGCCTCACGTATTTTGACATTCTCTTGTTGGGCATATATACCATAAGGGTTGTTAGTGTCTTCTTGGAGAATTGACTCCTTTCTCAGAATGTAATACCCCTTTTTATTCCTGATAATTTTTTAAAAGTGATCTCTACACCCACCGTGGAGCTCGAAATCATGACCCCGAGATCAAGAATCATTTGCTCAACCAACTGAGCCAGCCAGGCGCTCCATTCCTGATAATTTTCCATGTTGTGAAATCTAGTTTGTCTGAGATTAATATTGCTATTGTAGTTAAGATTTGATTATTGTTAGTATAGTATATCTTTCTCCATCTCTTCACCTTTAATCTGTCTGTGTCTCTGACACATACTCTCTTTCAATTGGTGTATTTAGATTATTCTTAAATTGATTATTGATAGAGTTGGTATTAATATGTACCATGTGTATATGTTCTGCTCTCTTCCTCCCCTTTTTAGGTGATTTTTGCCTTGGTTTCTCAAAGTCCTTTATATATTCTAGGTATTAGTGTTTTAACCACTTTGTAGGTTGTACTTATTATCTCTGATATTTCCTTTAGTTTGTAGTACCCTTTGTTGTTCAGAAGTTATTTTTCTTTCACAGTTTGTGGGTATTGTGCTTTGTGTCTTGGTTAAGAAAACTTTTCCATCCAAATGTTATTTTAAAAACCCTTATATTTTATTTTAGTAATTTATACACAGCACAGTGTGTGTGTGTGTGTGTGTGTGTGTGTGTGTGTGAATCCATCTGGAATTCTTTGGTAGATGATATAACTATTTTATAACAGGATTCAAACATTTATCTTTTTTTTTTTTTTAAGATTTTATTTATTTATTTGACAGAGAGAGAGACAGCGAGAGAAGGAACACAAGCAGAGGGAGGGGGAGAGGGAAAAGCAGGCTTCCTGCCGAGCAGGGAGCCCGATGCGGGGCTCCATCCCAGGACCCAGGGATCATGACCTGAGCCGAAGGCAGACACAATGACTGAGCCACCCAAGCGCCCCAGGATTCAAACATTTTTCTTCCATGAAAGGCTAGCCAGTTGTTTCGGTATTACTTATTAAATAGTTCATCCTTTCACCACTAATGTGAAATTGTACTTTTATTATATAATAGATTTACAAATCCACATTATCTGTTTTTGTACTCTGATCTGTACTGTTTATTTGATCTGTGTGTCTGTGCCTGTGTTAATACCGTATTTTAATTATTGTAGCATATTAGTTGGCAAGGCAAATCCTGCCTTCTAGTTGTTTTTCAAAACATTCTTGGTTATTTTTGTGAATTTTTTCTTCCCGATGAGAATTATCTAATTTTATAAAAATTCTGTTAGAATTATTATTATATTTAACTTGTAGATTAATAATTGACATCTTTACGGTAAATTTGCTTCCAATTATTTACCAGACATTCTAAAATACAGCAACTCAGTTCCTTCCTTTAAGGCATTCCAAACCATTAGTTACTTTTTATTGGCTAGTATAGCTCAATGATTTGACTTTCATAAACGTGAACTTTTCATATATTCATTGTGTTTTGTAATATAATTGCTATCAGCATGACATCTATTTCTTATTCCCTTTATTTTCACCTCATTTCTATTTATTTTGATAACCTGTTGTTAACAAACTTGGGTAGATTTGTTTCTCCCTTCCTTTACATTTTCTGTCATGCCCTCCAATTTCTTTATTATCACCTTCCAAAACCTTGCCCACATTCTCCTTCTTTCACTGCTCAGTTTCATTCCGAAGTCTGTTATATAAGCATAATTACCCTTATCCCTCTTGCACAAATCTTTCCTTCATCTGTTGGATGACACTCAAAGGATTAATTTAAGGTTTTGGCTTGAGTTGTGTCCATAGGCACAACTGCTATTAGTCTGTGCTGTAAGTTCCACCTGGCTCAGAAGAATGGGGAAAAGGATACCTAGGAACAGGAGATTGTTAATTTTTACTCACCTGACCAGTGGAACACTTTAAGATAATATTAAGTCCTGTAGGTAAAGATTAGAAATTTTGTGATAAATCTGAATTAGAATCAAGGAACTTATTTGTGAATAGATTATAGGTTATTTTCATTGTTATTTCTACTGAACTTAACCAGACAGAGTATTTGTAACATCCTTCCCTTTCTTTCCACTCCACATATTTTCACAGAATATTAAAATGGTCCCTTGGGGGCACCTGGGTGGCTTAGTCGGTTAAGCGTCTGCCTTCAGCTTGGGTCCTGATACCAGGGTCCTGGGATTCAGCCCCGCATTGGGCTCCCTGCTTCTTCCTTTCCCTCTGCCTGGAGCTCCCTCTGCTTGTGCTCTCTCTCTCTCTGTCAAATAAATAAGTAAAATCTTTAAAAATAAGTAAATAAAATGGTCACTTGTCCCCTCATTTTTATTTTTTCCATTAACAATTACTTATTTCTTGCTTCTGTCTAGTGAGTACAGTATTAATGACAGTTTAAGTTTTCTCTATTGATTCAAGATCTTGAAAAGCTTCAAGATCATTAACTTGAAGGTGATTGACCCAAATGGCACCATATTTTAAGTCTGAGATAATTACTGTGACATGGAGAATGCGTGTATGTTTTTATTTTAATATTTTAGTTAGAACTCTTAGTAATATTTTCTTGTGGTTTAACACTTCTCTATGGAACTAAACACTTTCTGATTTAATGTGAATTTGGATTATAATTCAATTTCCAATAAATTGACAATAGACATAATTGGTTTTAATCAAAAGGTTGAGGATTAATTGATTCCTTGATTTCTATAGGATTAGGAATTTGTCTAGAAGTTGGTCAGTTCATTTCTGGTCTTTTGAAGTTACTGGTTCAATTTTAATGTTTATAAAATCATCTTCAATTATTTGTAGGGATGTTTTTATTATCTATAGTTGGACACAAGCTACCGCAATACTCAGTTGCTTAAAACAACAACAGTCATTTGTTTTGCTCACAAATACGCATTTTGGGCAGGGTTTGTCAGGGAAGTTTGTCTCTGTTCCACTTGGTGTCTGCTGGGATGGCTCATCTTGGGCTAGAGGATCATTCACATGGCTGGCAAAGTGATGTTGGTTATTGATTTCTCCTCATATGGGTCTCTCTGTGGGGCACCTTGGACTTCCTCACAACATGGTAGGTGGGTTCCAAGAGTGAATATCTGAAGAAGCAATGTTCTAAGTGACAGGAAATGGAAATGGCTAGTCTTTTAAGGCCTGAGCCTGGAAATACAGATAGCCTCAGTTCTGTATAATATTGACCAGGCAGTCACAGGGCTCAGATTCTGGGAATAGGGGACCTGCAGCTCTTAATCGGAGGGATGAGTGTCGAAAAAATTTGGAGCCATGTTTCAAACTGCTACAAGGGATATGGGAATTTTATTCTCCTTAGTTGATAAAGTTAGTTTGCTTCAGAGGGAGAATAATGTTAGTACTTTGAATCAGTACTGTTTATTCTTATTCAAATACTATTTTCCATTGCAAATGGTTTCTTTTTATCTTTTCACCATTAAGACTTTAAAAAAAAATTTTTTTTTAAAAGATTTTATTTATTTATTTGACAGAGACACAGCGAGAGAGGGAACACAGCAGGGGGAGAGTGTGAGAGGGAGAAGCAGGCTTCCCGCGGAGCAGGGAGCCCGATGTGGGGCTCAATCCCAGGACCCTGGGATCATGATCTGAGCAGAAGGCAGACGCCTAACGACTGAGCCACCCAGACGCCCCTCATCATTAAGACTTTTTGAAGAGTGGGCGCCTGGGTGGCTCAGTTGGTTAAGCGACTGCCTTCGGCTCAGGTCATGATCCTGGAGTCCCTGGATCGAGTCCCGCATCGGGCTCCCTGCTCGGCAGGGAGCCTGCTTCTGCCTCTGACCCTCCCCCCTCTCATGTGCTCTCTCTCTCTCTCTCTCATTCTCTCTGTCTCAAATAAATAAATAAAATCTTTAAAAAAAAAAGACTTTTTGAAGAGTGTATTTTGAAGTATTAAAAACAATATTTGCAAGATGTATATGAGGAAAATTATAAAATGCCAAAGAAGTCAAAGATCCTAATAAATATATACAGACAGGAAGACTCAATATTGTTAAGATGCCAGTTCTTCCCAACGTAATTAGTAGATTCAACACAGTCTCAGTCAAAACCTCAGCAAGCTACTTTGTGGATATCAAGAAACTGATTCTAAGCTTATATAGAAAGGCAAAAGACCCCAAATACTCCATGAAATAGTGAAGAAGAATAACAAAGTCAGAGGAATGGTACTGACTGACTTTAGTACACAGCTGCAGTAATCAAGACAGTGTGGAATTGGTGAAGAACAGACAAACAGATCAATAGAACATAACTAACAGCCCAGAAATAGACTACTCAAATATAGTCAACTGATCTTTGAGATAGGAGCAAAGGCAATCCAATGGA
>NW_025410651.1:0-6807 GCF_002201575.2 Neomonachus schauinslandi | reverse complement strand
CAGTCAACAAAACCAAAAGACAACCAACAGAATCGGAGAAGATATTTGCAAATGACTGATAAATGGCTAGTAAGAACTTATGAAACTTAACACCCAAGGAACAAATGATCCAATCAAGAAATGGGCAGAAGACATAAACAGACATTTTTCCAAAGAAGACATCCAAATGGCCAACAGACACATGAAAAAATGCTCAACATCGCTCGGCATCAGGGAAATCCAAATCAAAACCTCAATGAGATACCACCTCACACCAGTCAGAATGGCTAAAATTAACAAGTCAGGAAAACACAGATGTTGGAAGGGATGCAGAGAAAGGGGAACCCTCCTACACTGTTGGTGGGAATGCAAGGTGGGGCTGCCACTCTGGAAAATAGTATGGAGGTTCCTCAAAAACTTGAAAATAGAGCTACCATACAACCCAGTAATTGCACTACTGGGTATCTACCCCAAAGATACAAATGTAGTGATCCAAAGGGGTATGTGCACCCTGATGTTTATATCAGCAATGTCCACATTAACCAAACTATGGAAAGAGCCAAGATGTCCATCGATAGATGAATGGATGAAGAAGATGTGGTATATATCTACATTGGAATAGTATGCAGCCATAAAAAGGAATGAAATCCTGCCATTTGTAATGACCTGGTTGGAACTGGGGGGTATTATGCTGAGCGAAATAAGTCAATCAGAGAAAGACACGTATCATATTACCTCAGTGATATGATGAATTCTTAATCTCAGGAAACAAACTGACGGTTGCTGGAGTGGTGGGGGGTGGGAGTGATGGGGTGGCTGGGTGATAGACATTAGGGAAGGTATGTGCTGTGGTGAGCACTGTGAGTTGTGTAAGACTGTCGAATCACCGACCTCTTCCTCCAAAACAAATAATACATTATGTATTAAAAAGAAAAGGAGAAGAAGAAAGTAGGAAGGGAAAAGTGAAGGGGGAAAATCAGAGTGGGAGACGAACCATGAGAGACTGTGGATGCTGAGAAGCAAACTGAGGGTTCTAGAGGGGAGGCGTTTGGGGGATGGGTTAGCCTGGTGATGGGTATTAAAGAGGGCACGTGTTGAATGGAGCACTGGGTGTTATACGCAAACAATGAATCATGGAATAGTACATCAAAAACTAATGATGTAATGAATGGTGATTCACATAACATAATAAAAGAAAGCTATATATATATATAATTAATATGCTTGAAAGTTAATTTAAGGCAACAATGATAAGGAACTCACTGAGATTGAGAAAAGAATAGAAAACATCTTGACACCCTTACCACAAAGAAAAAAGAGTTTAAAAAGAATAAATCAGAGATGAAGAGTCTAATAAATCATATTAAAAACAAGCTTGATGCAATGAACAGCTGATTGCAAGAAGCAGAGGAACAAATTAACTACCTGGAAGACAAAGTAATGGAAAGCAATGAAGCTGAACAAGAAGGAAGAAAGAATTATGCAAAACAAGAATAGACTTAGGAAACTCGGTGACTCCATCAAATGCAGTAGCATTCATGTTATAGAAGTCCAAGAAAAAAAAGAGGAAGAAAAGTGGGCAGAAAATTTATTTGAAGAAATAATAGCTGACCACCTCCCTAATCTGGGGAAGGAAACAGGCCCTCAGATCCTGGAGGCACAGAGAACTCCCATCAAAATCACCAATATCAGGCCAACACCAAGAGATATTGCAATTAAAATTGCAAAATATAGTGATAAAGAACGTACCTTAAATGCAGCAAGACAAAAGAAGTCCTCAACTTACAAGAGAGGATCCATAAGGCTAGCAGGAGATTTCCCAACAGAAATTTGGCAAGCCAGAAGGGAATGTCATGATATATTAAAACTGCTGATGGGAACAATCTGCACCCAAGAATATTCTATCCAGTAAGGCTACCATTCAGAATAGAAGGAAAGATAAAGATTTTCCCAGACACACAAAAACTAAAGGAGTTCATGACCACTACACCAGCCCTCTGAGACATATTAAAGGGGACATTTTGAATGGAAAGGAGAGACCAAAAGTTACAGTATAAGGTATGAAACACAAAAACAGTAAAAATAAAATTTCTGTTAAAATCAGTCAAGGAACTCACACAAAAAAAGATTATAAAATGTAATAAAATATACCTAAAACATGGGGGAAAGATGAGAAAAGAATGAGTACAAAATAAGCAACCATAAACTGAATATAGACTGCTATTTGCAGAAGAGGATATATACAAACCTCATGGTAACCATCTGTCACAAACCACTAATAAACATGCAAAGAATAAAGAGAAAGTAATCTAAATATATCACTAATAAAAAGTCAACAAAACATGAGAGAAAAACAAGAAAGGATCAGAGAAAATCTCCAGAAACAATCACAAAACAAGTAATAAAGTGGCAATAAATACATATCTATCAATAATTACTTTGAATGTAAATGGACAAAATGCTCCAATCAAAAGACATAGGGTGTCAGAATGGATAAAAAAGACCAATCCAAATGATTCTTACAAGAGGCTCATTTTTGACATAAAGTCACTGGAAGCTTGAAAGTGAGGGGATAGAGGAACATTTTTCATGCAAATTGATATCAAAAGAAAGTCAGAGTAGCCATACTTATATTAGACAAACTACATTTTAAAAAAATAATGAAACAGGCATTAAGGAAGGCACATGATGTGATGAACACTGGGTGTTATATACAACTGATGAATTACTAAACTCTACATCTGAAACTAATGATATACTATATGTTGGCTAACTAAATTTAAATTTAAAAAATCATAATGAGAGATAAAGAGGGGCAGTATAAAAAAATAAAGGGGACAGTCCAAGTAGAACATATAACAGTTGTAAGTATTTATGCACACAACATGTGACCACCCAAATATATAAAACAATAACAAACTTAATGGAACTAATACAACAACAGTAGGGGATTTTAACATCCCACTTAGATCAATGGACAGATCATCTAAACAGAAAGTTAACAAGGAAAGAAAAGCTTTGAAAGACACACTGGACCAGATGGACTTAACAGATACATGCAGAACATTCCATCCTAAAATAACAGAATCTATGTTCTTTTCAAGTGCACATAGAACATTGTCCAGAATAGATTACATATTAGGGCAAGAAACAGGCCTTGACAAGTACAAAAAGATTGAAGTTCTATCATGCACCTTTGCTGACCATGAAGCTGTGAAACTAGTAGTCAAACACAAGAAAAACTGAAAAGGCCACAAATACATGCTGGTTAAAATACATACTAGTAAACAATGAATGGTCAACCAGGAAATCAAAGAAGAAATAAAAAATATGTATGGAAACAACTGAAAATGTAAACAAAAAGGTCCAAAATCTTTTGGCTGCAACAAAAGTGGTCCTAAGTGACAAGTATATAGCACTACAGTTGTACCTCAATAAGCAAAAAATCACCAATAAAAAACCTAACCTTACACCTAATGGAGCTAGAAAAAGAACTACAAACAAAGCCTAAAGACAGCAGAGGGAAGGAAATTATAAACATTAAAGCAGAAATAAGTGATATAGAAACTAAATAAACAATAGAATGAGGATCTGGTTCTTTGGGGAGAAAAAAAAATAAAATTGATAGACTTCTAGCCAGACTTTACAAAAACAAAAGGGAAAGATCCAATTAAATAAAATCACAAATGAGACAGGAGAAATAACAACCAACACCACAGAAATACAGTCATAAGAAAATATTATGAAAAACTATATGCCAAAAAATTGGACAATATGGAAGAAATAGATGAATTCCTAGAAACATATAAATTATCAAAACTGAAACAGGAGGAAATAGAACACTTGAACAAATAACCACCAAAAAACTGAATCGGTAATCAAAAAACTCCCAGCAAATGGAAGTCCAGGACCAGATGGCTGTACAAGAGAATTATACCAAACATTTAAAAAAGAATTGATGGGGTCTTTGTCTGGCTTTGGGATTAAGGTAATGGTGGCCTCATAAAACGATTTTGAAGTTTTCCTTCCATTTCTATTTTTTGGAACAGTTTCAGAAGAATAGGTATTAATTCTTCTTTAAATGTTTGGTAGAATTCCCCTGGGAAGCCATCTGGCCCTGGGCTCTTGTTTGTTGTGAGATTTTTGATGACTGCTTCAATTTCCTTAGTGGTTATAGGTCTGTTCAGGTTTTCTATTTCTTCCTGGTTCAGTTTTGGTAGTTGATACATCTCTAGGAATGCATCCATTTCTTCCACATTATCTAATTTGCTGGCGTATAGTTGCTCACAAGGTGTTCTTATAATTGTTTGTATTTCATTGGTCTTGGTTGTGATCTCTCCTCTTTCATTCATGATTTTATTTATTTGGGTCCTTTCTCTTTTCTTTTTGATAAGTCTAGCCAGGGTTTATCAGTCTTATTAATTCTTTCAAAGAATCAGCTCCCAGTTTGGTTGATCTGTTCTACTGTTGTTTTGGTTTCTATTTCATTGATTTCTTCTCTGATCTTTATTATTTCTCTTCTCCTGCTGGGTTTAGCCTTTATTTGCTGTTCTTTCTCCAGCTCCTTTAGCTATAGGGTTAGGTTGTGTATTTGAGACCTTTCTTGTTTCTTGAAAAAGGCTTGTATTGCTATATACTTTTCTCTTTGGACCACCTTTGCTGTATCCCAAAGATTTTCAACAGTTGTGTTTTCATTTTCATTTGTTTCCATGAATTTTTTAAATTTTTCTTTAACTTCCTGGTTGACCCATTCATTCTTTAGTAGGATGCTCTTTAACCTCCATGTATTTGAGTTCTTTCTGACTTTCCTCTTGTGATTGAGTTCTAGTTTCAAAGCATTGTGGTCTGGAAATATGCAGGGAATGATCACAATCTTTTGGTACCAGTTGAGACCTGATTTGTTACCTAGAATGTGATATATTCTGGAGAATGTTCCATGGGCACTAGAGAAGAATGTGTATTCTGTTGCTTTGGGCTGGAATGTTCTGAATATATCTGTGAAGTCCATTTGGTTCAGTGTGTCATTTAAAGTCTTTATTTCCTTGTTGATCTTTTGCTTAGATGATCTGTCCATATCAGTGAGGGAAGTGTAAAAGTCTACTACTATTATTGTATTGTTGTCAATGTGTTTCTTTATTTTTGTTATTAATTGGCTTATATAATTTTCAGCTCCCATGTTAGGGGCATAGATATTTACAATTGTTAGATCTTGTTAGATAGACCCTTTAAGTATGATATAGTGTCCTTCCTCATCTCTTATTATAGTCTTTGGTTTAAAATCTAATTTGTCTGATACAAGGATTGGCACCCCAGCTTTCTTTTGGTGTCCATTAGCATGGTGAATTGTTTTCCACCCCTCACTTTCAATCTGGAGGTGCTTTGGATCTAAAATGAGTCTCTTGCAGACAGCACATCAATCGGTCTTGTTTTTTCAGACAAAGACCCCATCAACACGGAGAATTACAGACCAATATCCCTGATGAACATGGATGCAAAAATTCTCACCAAATTACTAGCCAATATGATCCAATAGCACATTAATAGGATTATTCACCACGACCAGGTGGGATTTATCCCTGGGCTGCAAGTTTGGTTCAACATCCATAAATCAATCAATGTGAGACAATACATTAATAAAAGAAAGAACAAGAACCATATGATCCTCTCAATAGATGTAGAAAAAGCATTTGACAAAGTACAGCATCCTTTCTTTTTGTTTTTTAAAGATTTTTATTTATTTGACAGAGGGAGACACAGTGAGAGAGGGAACACAAGCAGGGGGAGTGGGAGAGGGAGAAGCAGGCTTCCCACCAAGCAGGGAGACCAATGTGGGGCTTGATCCCAGGATCCTGGGATCGTGACCTGAGCCAAAGGTAGATGCTTAACGACTGAGCCACCCAGTCGTCCCAGTCTAGCATCCTTTCTTGATCAAAACTCTTCAGAGTATAGGGATAGAGGGTACATACCTCAATATCATAAAAACTATCTATGAAAAACCACAGCGAATATCATTCTCAATGGGGAAAAACTGGGACCTTTCACCCTAAGGTCAGGAACACGGCAAGGATGTCCACTATCACCACTGCTATTCAACATAGTACTAGAAGTCCTAGCCATAGCAATCAGACAAAAAAAAGAAATAAAAGGCATCCGAATCAGCAAAGAAGAAGTCAAACTCTCACTCTTTGCGGATGATAAGATATTTTATGTGGAAAACCCAAAAGATTCCACCCCAAAACTGCTAGAACTCATACAGGAATTCAGTAAAGTGGCAGGATATAAAATCAATGCACAGAAAGCGGTGGCATTCCTCTACAGCAAAAACAAGACAGAAGAAAGAAATTAAGGTTTCGATCCTATTTACAATTGCACCCAAAACCATAAGGTACCTAAGAATTAATCTAACCAAAGAGGCAAAGAATCTGTACTCAGAAAAGTATAAAATCCTCATGAAAGAAATTAAAGAAGACACAAAGAAATGGAAAAGTGTTCTATGCTCATGGATTGGAAGAACAAATATTGTGATGATGTCAATGCTACCTAGAGCAATCTACACATTTAATGCAATCCCTATGAAAATACCATCCACTTTTTTCAAAGAAATAGAACAAATAATCCTAAAATTTGTATGGAACCAGAAAAGACCCCGAATAGCCAGAGGAATGTTGAAAAAGAATAGCAAAGCTGGTGGCATCACAATTCCAGACTTCTAGCTCTATTACAAAGCTATCATCATCAAGACAGTATGGTACTGGCACAAAAACAGACACACAGATCAATGGAACAGAATAGAGAGCCCAGAAATGGACCCTCAACTCTATGGTCAAC
>NW_025410650.1:4232-6809 GCF_002201575.2 Neomonachus schauinslandi | reverse complement strand
ACCTGGCAGGCCAGAAAGGACTGGCAGGATATATTCAGAGCACTAAACGAGAAAAATATGCAGCCAAGAATACTATATCCAGCTAGGCTGTCATTGAAAATTGAAGGAGAGATCAAAAGCTTCCAGGACAAACAAAAACTAAAGGAATTTGCAAACACAAAACCAGCCCTACAGGAAATCTTGAAAGGAGTCCTCTAAGCAAAGAGAGACCCTAAAAGCAACATAGACCAGAAAGGAACACAGACAATATACGGTAACAGTCACCTTACAGGCAATACAATGGCACTAAATTCCTATCTTTCAATAGTTACCCTGAATGTAAATGGGCTCAATGCCCCAATCAAAAGACACAGGCTATCAGACTGGATTAAAAAACAAGACCCATCGATATGCTGTCTGCAAGAGACTCATTTTCGACCCAAAGACAGCCCCAGATTGAAAGTGAGGGGGTGGAAAACCATTTACCATGCTAATGGACACCAAAAGAAAGCTGGGGTGGCAATCCTTATATCAGACAAATTAGATTTTAAACCAAAGACTGTAATAAGAGATGAGAAAGGACACTATATCATACTTAAAGGATCTATCCAACAAGAAGATCTAACAATTGTAAATATCTATGCCCCTAACATGGGAGCAGCCAATTATATAAGCCAATTAATAACAAAAGCAAAGAAACACATCGACAACAATACAATAATAGTGGGGGACTTTAACACCCCCCTCACTGAAATGGACAGAACGTCTAAGCAAAAGATCAACAAGGAAATAAAGACTTTAAATGACACACTGGACCAAATGGACTTTACACACATATTCAGAACATTCCACCCCAAAGCAACGGAATACACATTCTTCTCTAGTGCCCATGGAACATTCTCCAGAATAGATCACATCCTAGGTCATAAATCAGGTCTCAACCGGTACCAAAAGATTGGAATCATTCCCTGCCTATTTTCAGACCACAATGCTTTGAAACTAGAGCTCAATCACAAGACAAAAGTCAGAAAGAACTCAAATACATGGAGGCTAAAGAGCATCCTACTAAAGAACGAATGGGTCAACCAGGAAATTAAAGAAGAATTAAAAAAATACATGGAAACCAATGAAAATGAAAACACAACTGTTCAAAATCTTTGGGATGCAGCAAAGGGGTCCTAAGAGGAAAGTATATAGCAATACAAGCCTTTCTCAAGAAACAAGAAAGGTCTCAAGTACACAACCTAACCCTACACCTAAAGGAGCTGGAGAAAGAACAGCAAATAAAGCCTAAACCCAGCAGGAGAAGAGAAATAATAAAGATCAGAGCAGAAATCAATGAAATAGAAACTAAAAGAACAGTAGAACAGATCAACGAAACTAGGAGCTGGTTCTTTGAAAGAATTAACAAGATTGATAAACCCCTGGCCAGACGTATCCAAAAGAAAAGAGAAATGACCCAAATCACCAAAATCATGAATGAAAGAGGAGAGATCACAACCAACACCAAAGAAATACAAACAATTATCAGAACATATTATGAGCAACTCTATGTCAGCAAATTAGATAACCTGGAAGATATGGATGCATTCCTAGAGATGTATCAACTACCAAAACTGAACCAGGATGAAATAGAAAACCTGAACAGACCTATAACCACTAAGGAAATTGAAGCCATCATCAAAAATATCCCAACAAACAAAAGCCCAGGGCCAGATGGCTTCCCAGGGGAATTCTACCAAACATTTCAAGAAGAATTAATACCTATTCTTCTGAAACTGTTCCAAAAAATAGAAATGGAAGGAAAACTTCCAAACTCATTTTATGAGGCCACCATTACCTTGATCCCAAAACCAGACAAAGACCCCATCAAAAAGGAGAATTACAGACCAATATCCCTGATGAACATGGATGCAAAAGTTCTCACCAAAATACTAGCCAATAGGATCCAACAGTACATTAAAAGGATTATTCACCATGACCAAGTGGGATTTATCCCTGGGCTGCAAGTTTGGTTCAACATCCGCAAATCAATCAATGTGATACAATACATTAACAAAAGAAAGAACAAGAACTATATGATCCTCTCAATAGATGCAGAAAAAGCTTTTGACAAAGTACAGCATCCTTTCTTGATCAAAACTCTTCAGAGTATAGGCATAGAGGGTACATACCTCAATATCATAAGAGCCATCTATGATAAACCTACAGCGAATATTATTCTCAATGGAGAAAAACTGAGAGCTTTCCCCCTAAGGTCAGGAACGTGGCAGGGATGTCCACTATCACCACTGCTATTCAACATAGTATTGGAAGTCCTAGCCACAGCAATCAGACAACAAAAAGAAATCAAAGGCATCCAAATTGGCAAAGAAGAAGTCAAACTCTCACTCTTTGCAGATGATATGATACTTTATGTGGAAAACCCCAAAGACTCCACCCCAAAACTGCTAGGACTCATACAGGAATTCAGTAAAGTGGCAGGATATAAAATCAATGCACAGAAGTCAGTTGCATTCCTATACACCAACAACAAGACAGAAGAAAGAGCAATTAAGGAGTCGATCCCATTTACAATTGCACCCAAAACCATAAGAT
>NW_025410650.1:0-4222 GCF_002201575.2 Neomonachus schauinslandi | reverse complement strand
TGGATTGGAAGAACAAATATTGTGAAGATGTCAATGCTACCTAGAGCCATCTACACATTCAATGCAATCCCCATCAAAATACCATCCACTTTTTTCAAAGAAATGGAACAACTAATCCTAAAATTTGTATGGAACCAGAAAAGACCCCGACTAGCCAGAGGAAGGTTGAAAAAGAAAAGCAAAGCCCGTGGCATCACAATTCCGGATTTCCAGCTCTATTACAAAGCTGTCATCATCAAGACAGTATGGTACTGGCACAAAAACAGACACATCGATCAATGGAACAGAATAGAGAGCCCAGAAATGGACCCTCAACTCTATGGTCAACTCATCTTTGACAAAGCAGGAAAGAATGTCCAATGGAACAAAGACAGTCTCTTCAACAAATGGTTTTGGGAAAATTGGATAGCCACATGCAGAAGAATGAAACTGGACCATTTCCTTACACCACACACAAAAATAGACTCCAAATGGTCGAAAGACCTCAGTGTGAGACAGAAGTCCATCAACATCCTAAAGGAGAACACAGGCAGCAACCTCTTCGACCTCAGCCGCAGCTACTTCTTCCTAGAAACATTGCCAAAGGCAAGGGAAGCAAGGGCAAAAATGAACTATTGGGACTTCATCAAGATAAAAGCTTTTGCACAGAAAAAGAAACAGTCAACAAACCCAAAAGACAACCGACAGAATGGGAGAAGATATTTTCAAATGGCTTGTCAGATAAAAGGCTAGTATCCAAAATCTATAAAGAACTTCTGAAACTCAACACCCAAAGAACAAATGATCCAATCCAGAAATGGGCAGAAGACATAAACAGACATTTCTGCAAAGAAGACATCCAAATGGTCAACAGACACATGAAAAAGTGCTCAACATTGCTCAGCATTAGGGAAATCCAAATCAAAACCTCAATGAGATGTCAACTCACACCAGTCAGAATGGCTAAAATTAACAACTCAACACCCAAAAAACAAATAATCAAGTCAAAAAGTGGGCAGAAGAGATGAACAGACACTTCTCTGAAGAAGACATACAAATGGCTAACAGACACATGAAAAAATGTTCATCGTCATTAGCCATCAGGGAAATCCAAATCAAAACCACACTGAGATACCACCTTACACCAGTTAGAATGGCAAAAATGGACAGGGAAAGAAACAACAAATGTTGGAGAGGTTGTGGAGAAAGGGGAACCCTCTTACACTGTTGGTGGGAATGCAAGTTGGTACAGCCACTTTGGAAAACAGTGTGGAGGTTCCTCAAAAATTTAAAAATAGAGCTACCCTATGACCCAGCAATTGCACTCCTGGGTATTTACCCCAAAGACACAGATGTAGTGAAAAGAAGGGCCATATGCACCCCAATGTTCATAGCAGCAATGTCCGCAATAGCCAAACTGTGGAAAGAGCCGAGATGCCCTTCAACAGATGAATGTATAAAGAAGATGTGGTCCATATATACAATGCAATATTACTCAGCCATCACAAAAGATGAATACCCAACTTTTACATCAACATGGATGGGACTGGAGGAGATTATGCTAAGTGAAATAAGTCAAACAGAGAAAGTCAATTATCATAGGGTTTCACTTATTTGTGGAACATAAGGAATAACATGGAGGACATTAGGAGAAGGAAGGAAAAAATGGGCAGGGGGAATTGGAGGGAGAGATGAACCATGAGAGACTATGGACCTGAGAAACAAACAGGGCTTTAGAGGGGAGGGGAGAAGGGGGATTGGTTAGCCTGGTGATGGGTATTAAGTAGGGCACGTACTGCATGGAGCACTGGGTGTTATATGAAAACAATGGATCGTGGATCACTACATCAAAAACTAATGATGTATTGTATGGTGACTAACATAACAATAAAATTTTTAAAAATAAATAAATAAACCCCCCCCAAATAAAATAAATAAAATAAATAAAATTAACAAGTCAGGAAATGACAGATGTTGGGGGGATGTGGAGAAAGGGGAACCCTCCTACATTGTTGGTGGGAATGCAAGCTGGTGCAGCCACTCTGGAAAACAGTATGAGGTTCCTCAAAAAGTTGAAAATAGAGCTACCATATGATCCAGCAATTGCACTACTGGGTATTTACCCAAAAGATACAAATGTAGGGATCCAAAGGGTACATGCACCCCAATGTTTACAGCAGCAATGTCCACAATAGCCAAACAGTGGAAAGAGCCAAGATGTCCATCGACAGATGAATGGTAAAGAAGATGTGGTGTATATATATATATATATATATATATATATATATATATAATGGAATATTATGCAGCCTTCAAAAGGAATAAAATCTTGCCATTTGCAATGACATGGATGGAACTGGAGGGTATTATGCTGAGTGAAATAAGTCAATCAGAGAAAGACATGCATCATATGACCTCATTGGTATGAGGAATTCTTAATCTCAGGAAACAAACTGAGGGTTGCTGGAGTGGTGGGGGGTGGGAGGGATGGGGTGGCTGTGTGATGGACATTGGGGAGGGTATGTGCTTGGTGAGCACTGTGAATTGTGCAAGACTGTTGAATCACAGATCTGTACCTCTGAAACAAATAATACATTGTATGTTTAAAAAAAAGAAGAAGAAGAAGAAGATAGCAGGAGGGGAAGAATGAAGGGGGAAAATCGGAGGGGGAGACGAACCATGAGAGACTATGGACTCTGAAAAACAAACTGAGGGTTCTAGAGGGGAAGGCGGTGGGAGGATGGGTTAGCCTGGTGATGGGTATTAAAGAGGGCGCATTCTGCCTTGAGCACTGGGTGTTATATGCAAACAATGAATCATGGAACACTTCATCAAAAACTAATGATATAGGGGGGGGCGGAGCAAGATGGCGGAGGAGTAGGAGACCTGGATTTCGTCTCCTCTCAGGAATTCAGCTGGATAGGGATCAAACCATTCTGAACACCTACAAACTCAACAGGAGATCAAAGAAAAGAAGAGCAACAACTCTCTCATCAGAAAAGCGACCACTTTCTGGAAGGTAGGACGTGCGGAGAAGTGAATCCGAGGCGATATTCGGGAGGATAGACGGCGGGGGAGGGGCCTCCGGCGGCCGCTTCTGGCAAGTGATAGAACCACAGAGCACAAAATCGGAACTTTTAAAAGTCTGCTCCACTGAGGGACGTCACTCTGGTGGCTAAGCGGGGGGGTGGAACCCTCCGGGACAGTGTGGTCTCAGGACCCACGGGTCACAGAAAGACTGGGGGTGCCTGAGTGTGGCAGAGCTCCCAGGTATCGGAGCAGGGAAGCCGGCTGCAGAGGCGGAGCCCAGGCGCGGGCTCTCAGCTCGGGGTTGCCATAAACTGTGATCCGCGGCACAGTCAGGCCACTGCTCCTCCAGCAGGGACCCAACAAGCGGCAGATCCGGGGAGACTCACCTTCCTCCCCTGGGAGGAGCCGCGCGGGAGTGCACCGCAGGGATCTGCTGGGTTTGGAGACTCCACCCGGGGTCGGGTGCCAGAGATAGAAACGCGCGGTCACAGGCCGGGTGAGCACGGAGTGCGGCTGGAGACCGGGGAGACGGGAGTGACTGACGGCTTTTCTCTGGGGGCTCACTGAGAAGCGGGACCCCGAGTTCTCGGCTCCTCCGGGGCGGAGATCGGGAGGCCGCCATTTTCACTCTCTGCCTCCAAAGCTGTACGGAAAGCTCGCAGGGAACAAAAGCCCCGGAGAGCAAACCTGAGCAGATTACTTAGCTGGGAGGGGGCAAGGGCGGGGCAATTCTGCCTCCGGCAAAGACATTTGGAAACCACGGCAACAGGCCCCTCCCCAGAAGATCAGCGAGAACAGCCAGCCAAGACCAAGTTTACCCATCAATGAGAACGGGCAGAACTCCAGCTCTAGGGGACTACTGCACATAGAATTCATGGCTTTTTTACCATGATTCTGTAGTCTTTCAAAGTTAATTTTTTTTTAACTGTCTTTTTTTCTTTTTTTATTCTTTTTGAATTTTTCTTTTTCCCTTTTTCAACCAACATCTTATCAATCCCTTTTTTTTTAAAAAAAAAACATTTTTATTTTTCATTTTTAGAGTCATATTCTATCCCTTCATAGTAGTTACCCATATTTTTGGCTTATATATATAAGTTGTTCTCTCTTTAAAATTTTGAGATAGTTTCTTCTAACAGATCAAAATATACCCTAAATCTATAGTATATGGTGTTTTCTGTTCCCCTGCCTGATCACATCCTCTCCCTTTTTTTTT
>NW_025410649.1:0-6809 GCF_002201575.2 Neomonachus schauinslandi | reverse complement strand
GGCAGTCGGTACTACCTCTTGTTCTTTTTGTTGAGGTGATTTTTTCCCTCTTGTCATTTTGTGCAGAGGAGAATAGATTAATGAGAGAACAAAATGCTAGCAGAGTAACAGCGTCCCCAGAAAATATACTCTAAACAAATCAGAAAAAACCTGAAGCAGTGGAAAAGAAAGGGAAAGAGAGAAAAAAGAAAAAGAAAAAAAAGAAAAAGATAAAGATAAAAACAAAAACAAACAAAACAAAACAACAACAAAAAAACCAGAATGTGATCAAATATGATCAGTGCCACACACTAGATTTGGGGTGTATTTTGGTCTTTTAGAAGAAAGTGCCTCCCAAAATTTTAAAGAAAGAAAAACTTATATATGTACAAAAATAAGGGTTGATATGATGAAGGGATGGAATATGACTGTAAAGATGGAAATTATAAAAAATTTTATAAAAGGAATTGATAAGAAGTTGTTTGAAAAAAGAAAGAAGAGGATTTAAAAAAAGAAAAAAAAAAGGGAGAGGATGTGATCAGGCAGGGGAACAGAAAACACCGTATACTAGAGATTTAGGGTATATTTTGATCTGTTAGAAGAAACTATCTCAAAATTTTAAAGAGAGAACAACTTATATATATAAGCCAAAAATATGGGTAACTACTATGAAGGGATAGAATATGACTCTAAAAATGAAAAATAAAAATGTTTTTTTTTAAAAAAAAAGGGATTGATAAGATGTTGGTTGAAAAAGGGAAAAAGAAAAATTCAAAAAGAATAAAAAAAGAAAAAAAGACAGTTAAAAAAAAATTAACTTTGAAAGACTACAGAATCATGGTAAAAAAGCCATGAATTCTATGTGCAGTAGTCCCCTAGAGCTGGAGTTCTGCCGTTCTCATTGATGGGTAAACTTGGTCTTGGCTGGCTGTTCTCGCTGATCTTCTGGGGAGGGGCCTGTTGCCGTGGTTTCCAAATGTCTTTGCCGGAGGCAGAATTGCCCCGCCCTTGCCCCCTCCCAGCTAAGTAATCTGCTGGGGTTTGCTCTCCGGGGCTTTTGTTCCCTACGAGCTTTCCGTACAGCTTTGGAGGCGGAGAGTGAAAATGGCGGCCTCCCAATCTCCGCCCCGGAGGAGCCGAGAACTCGGGGTCCCGCTTCTCAGTGAGCCCCCAGAGAAAAGCCGTCAGTCACTCCCGTCTCCCCGGTCTCCAGCCGCACTCCGTGCTCACCCGGCCTGTGATGGCGCGTTTCTATCTCTGGCACCCGACCCCGGGTGGAGTCTCCAAACCCAGCAGATCCCTGCGGTGCACTCCCGCGCGGCTCCTCCCGGGGGAGGAAGGGGAGTCTCCCCGGATCTGCCGCTTGTTGGGTCCCTGCTGGAGGAGCAGTGACCCGACTGTGCCGCGGATCACGGTTTATGGCAACCCCGAGCTGAGAGCCCGCGCCTGGGCTCCGCCTCTGCAGCCGGCTTCCCTGCTCCGATACCTGTGAGCTCTGCCACACTCAGGCACCCCCGGTCTTTCTGTGACCCGTGGGTCCTGAGACCACACTGTCCCGGAGGGTTCCACCCCCCGCTTAGCCACCAGAGTGACGTCCCTCAGCGGAGCAGACTTTTAAAAGTTCCGATTTTGTGCTCCGTGGTTCTATCACTTGCCAGAAGCGGCCGACAGAGGCCCCTCCCCCGCCGTCTAGCCTCCCGAATATCGCCTCGGATTCACTTCTCCGCACGTCCTACCTTCCAGAAAGTGGTCGCTTTTCTGATGAGAGAGTTGTTGCTCTTCTTTTCTTCGATCTCCTGTTGAGTTTGTAGGTGTTCAGAATGGTTTGATCCCTATGCAGCTGAATTCCTGAGAGGAGACGAAATCCAGGTCTCCTACTCCTCCGCCATCTTGCTCCGCCCCCAGTCAGCAATTTCTAACATCACAGTCCTGGTGAGGAGATATTTTCAAACCCAGAACTTGGTAAGAGAGTTGGTGTCAGTGTAAATTATACCCCAAAGAGAAAATTCCCATTTCTCAAGTCTACATTTCATGCCAAGTGATAGCAGGTGGTGAAGTCAGACAGGGCATAAATAACACACCCTCTATTTATGACCAGCCCTATTTATGACCAGTGCTATTTATGACCAGAAGGTAGCGGCTGCCATCTGGCATAATTTTTAGAGGGTATTGAAAGGTCATTGTGACCAAAATATCGATTTAGTTTTATTTTGTGATTTGGAGTCAGGTAGCATTTATTGAGCTTTAACTATATGTCAGGTGTTCTCTCAGGGGCTTTCACATATGCTATCTTAAAAAAAAGTCCTAACCCAAATCCTATTTTTACCTCTGTTTATTAGATCAACAGTTTAAGGCTTGGGGAAGCTAAGAAGTTGCTGAAGATGATACATAAACAATACCTAGACAATATGTAGTTAAGCTGAGTTAGATACATCTCTAATTCTAAGTACAGGATATACAATTCTCGTGGACATTGTCACTAGTCATAGGTCTTCTGAAGACAGGTGCATTTTACCTGTTCCTCCTACACTGACATTTAAAAAGGGGAACATATCATAATCAGCTAATATTTTGGCTCTGAAAAGCAGTCTTATGAACCACAGTACATTATGGTTTACCTAAGGCTCTATGTATAAAACTTAAAACAAGATATTGACAAAACAGAGGCTGCTCAATGATGGACAGCATGGGTAATGAACAAAGTCTTAAACTATTAGAAAAGACTGTTAATAAGATCCATATGTGTCTTCAAGTATTCGGAAGAAATATAAGAGATGTTTTATATATTGCAAGACGACTGTAGGGTTAATAAGAGAATACATGGTTAGAGATGTCTAAAATACAATGTGCTCCCAGGGAGGTAGGAAGTGCCCTATAAATGTCCAAGAGAAGGCTGAGTAAATGCTTCACAGTAATGTGGAAGGATTCAGCAAGCGATGTGTTGATTGAGTTATATAAATTTTAGGTTCTCTCTCCAACTACTACATACTACAATAATGAATAATCTGTTAAATTTCTGAAGATGAAGTTGTGTAAAGCTTACAACAGGGTGGAGCTCAAGAGATTTTCAAAACTTCATTGAAGATAGGTTTAGGAGAACTTGCGTGACTCAGCACAAGTGGAGGCCACTCACTAGAGCTGCTTTGACAGGTAAATGCTACATACAAAAAACTAAAGTATAATTTAAGAACCAACTAGAATTCATCCTGACCAAGAGAATTTCTCATTATCTTTGTCACAGCATCTCAAATTTTAGCATTATTGACATATGCAATTGTTTCTTAACAGCTGGTTGATACTTGTAGAATTTCTGTTAAAATGTACACACCCCACAGGAGAGTGACACCATAAGCTTTTATCAACTAGCATTTTGAAGAAGTATGACAGCTGCATCAGACTCCAGCTCTGGGGGAATATGGTGGAAGATTCATACTGAAACCTATAAGGAAAGGGTCAAAAAAAGGAGAAGAGCTAGAAAAGAGATTGAAAAGTACAGATGGAGAGTTACAAAGGCAAAGTTTTTAGAAGGACTTCAGGGATTAGTGTTTCTCAATAATTCCTTTAACGTGAATTCTTTTCAAAAACTCTCTGCAACTAAATGGTGCGCACGGGCACGTGCACACACACACACACACACACACACTTTCTCATCAAATGTATGTTCGTAGTGATCACATTTCCTCATACAATTAAAAGCATGTTCATTTCCTTTTTAAAAATAATTTTGAAGTACTATCTATATACAGAAAAGAGCAAGTATCTGTGTTGTTCATAAAGTAAACACACATGCATAAATCACACCCTGATCAAGGAATAGATTATCTAATTTTAAGAAGCCCCTTTTTCAGTGTACTCCCAAGTTATTAGCTCCTTTCCTCCTCAGAGAGACTATCGTCCTGATTTCTAACACCGTATCTGAATGTAGCCTATTTTCAACTTTCTTAAAATGGAATAATTTGTCTTGAATTTAGCTTCCTGTCCTGAACAGTAGGTTTGTAAGATTCCCCCATGTTCTGTCCTTAGTTTGTTCATTTTCATTGACATATACTATTTTACCATATGAATGTGCCATGATTTACCTATTATTTCTGATCCTCATGATTTAATCTGGGGCATTTCCATACAAAATCTCAACAGAGCAGGTTTTCTGTTAAGAAATTGAAAATATATTTGTAAAACATGAAAACTCAAATAACCAAGAATGGCCAGAGCAATTTGTCATAGAATGTAGTTTGAGGACAACACCGCCTGATTTTAAGATTTACCAGGAAATCACAGCAATTGAGGCATTAGTGAAAGTAGTGACTTTTAGAACAGAACTGGGAATTGAGAAATAGTCCCACACATATATGGCCAATGGATTTTCAACAAAGGTGCCAGTCAAATTCAATGAAGAAACGAAAGTCTTTTCAACAAATGATGCAGCAGTAACTGTGGAAAAATTGAACTGCAGCTCTAGCCTTGCACCTTAACAAAAATTAAGTCAAAATGTAAAAAGCTAACACTCAATAGGTCTAGAAAAATATAGTAGAAAAATTTTTGCCACTTTAGCTAGGCAAATATTTCTCAGATAGGTTACAGAAAGCACAAACCATGTAAGAAAACATCATAAGTTGTACGTCATTAAAATACAAAAATTTAAAACAAAAAATAAACAACTTCCTTTTTGAAAGACACCATTAAGAAAGTGAAAAGGAAATCGTAGACTGGGGGAAAAACATTTGCAATACATAGAGCTGACAAAGGATTTGTAGCCAAAATATATGACATTCTTTAAACTTATCAGATGGCACAATGTAGAAACGGTCAGAGGAATTAAACAAATTACACAAAGAAAAAAATATCTAAAGAGCAAAAAATATGTGAAAAAGGTAATCGGCATTAGTCATCAGGAAAATCCACATTAAAACCATAACAAGATTACACTATACATCCATTAAAAGAGCTAAAACTGGGGGGCGGAGCAAGATGGCGGAGGAGTAGGAGACCTGGATTTCGTCTGGTCGCAGGAATTCAGCTGGATAGGGATCAAACCATGCTGAACACCTACAAACTCAACAGGAGATCGAAGAAAAGAGCAACAACTCTCTCATCAGAAAAGCGACCACTTTCTGGAAGGTAGGACGTGCGGAGAAGTGAATCCGAGGCGATATTCGGTAGGATAGACAGCGGGGGAGGGGCCTCCGGTGGCCGCTTCTGGCAAGTGATAGAGCCGCGGAGCACAAAATCAGAACTTTTAAAAGTCTGCTCCACTGAGGGACGTCACTCTGGTGGCTAAGCGGGGGGTGGAACCCTCCGGGACAGTGTGGTCTCAGGACCCACGGGGTCACAGAAAGACCGGGGGTGCCTGAGTGTGGCAGAGCTCCCAGGTATCGGAGCAGGGAAGCCGGCTGCAGAGGCGGAGCCCAGGTGCGGGCTCTCAGCTCGGGGTTGCCATAAACCGTGATCCGCGGCACAGTCGGGCCACTGCTCCTCCAGCAGGGACCCAACAAGCGGCAGATCCGGGGACACTCACCTTCCTCCCCCGGGAGGAGCTGCGCGGGAGTGCACTGCAGGGATCTGCTGGGTTTGGAGACTCCACCCGGGGTCGGGTGCCAGAGATAAAAATGCGCAGTCACAGGCCGGGTGAGCACGGAGTGCGGCTGGAGACCGGGGAGACGGGAGTGACTGACGGCTTTTCTCTGGGGGTTCACTGAGAAGCGGGGCCCCGAGTTCTCGGCTCCTCCGCGGCGGAGATTGGGAGGCCGCCATTTTCACTCTCGGCCTCCAAAGCTGTACGGAAAGCTCGCAGGGAACAAAAGCTCTGGAGAGCAAACCTGAGCAGATTACTTAGCTGGGAGGGGGCAAGGGCGGGGCAATTCTGCCTCGGGCAAAGACATTTGGAAACCACGGCAACAGGCCCCTCCCCAGAAGATCAGCGAGAACAGCCAGCCAAGACCAAGTTTACCCATCAATGAGAACGGCAGAACTCCAGCGCTAGGGGACTACTGCACATAGAATTCATGGCTTTTTTACCATGATTCTGTAGTCTTTCAAAGTTAATTTTTTTTAACTGTCTTTTTTTCTTTCTTTTTTTTTTTTGAATTTTTCTTTTTCCCTTTTTCAACCAACATCTTATCAATCCCTTTTTAAAAAAAAAAAATTTTATTTTTCATTTTTAGAGTCATATTCTATCCCTTCATAGTAGTTACCTGTATTTTTGGCTTATCTATATAAGTTGTTCTCTTTAAAATTTTGAGATAGTTTCTTCTAACAGATCAAAATATACCCTAAATCTCTAGTATATGGTGTTTTCTATTCCCCTGCCTGATCACATCCTCTCCCTTTTTTTTCTTTTATTAAATCCTCTTCTTTCTTTTTTCAAACAACTTCTTATCAATTCCTTTTATAAAATTTTTTTATAATTTCCATCTTTACAGTCATATTCCATCCCTTCATCATATCAACCCTTATTTTTGTACATATGTAAGTTTTTCTTTCTTTAAAATTTTGGGAGGCACTTTCTTCTAAAAGACCAAAATACACCCCAAATCTAGTGTGTGGCACTGATCATATTTGATCACATTCTGATTTTTTTGTTGTTGTTGTTTTGTTTTGTTTGTTTTTGTTTTTATCTTTATCTTTTTCTTTTTTTTCTTTTTCTTTTTTCTCTCTTTCCCTTTCTTTTCCCACTGCTTCAGGTTTTTTCTGATTTGTTTAGAGTATATTTTCTGGGGACGTTGTTACTCTGCTAGCATTTTGTTCTCTCATTAATCTATTCTCCTCTGCACAAAATGACAAGACGGAAAAAATCACCTCAACAAAAAGAACAAGAGGTAGTACCGACTGCC
>NW_025410648.1:0-6809 GCF_002201575.2 Neomonachus schauinslandi | reverse complement strand
AAAGTGTAATTACTGCTCTCCCCCAAGTTATAGTGAAGGCAGCTGTAAAGTATGATAGCTTTACCGTAAGTATGCAAATGGAAGTCTTTAATGTACTCGGCTTGCAATTAAACTTTGTCACATTTTACCTACAGCAGCAAAGATCCCAAATTATCTCCAATCCCCAGCCCCACCACATCTCAGTCCTTTTCTGTTCCTCCTTCCCCATCCCTATATTCTTAACAAACATACACTAAACACCAAGTATACATACATCACTGTATTCATAGGACCTAGCTGAGGACCTCAGTCTGTCACCGTCATTATCCTCATTTTAGAAAACACTTAAGACACGATGCTTAGGAGTCTCATGAAAGAACCAAAGCTACAGTGGCCAAATGAAACAAACAAACAAAACTACAGCTTCTCTGATCCCAAATCTGCTATGATTTTTCCATTAGTCCACATTTTTCTGAGTGAATCTGGAATCTTGAATTGTGCCAGTGGGCAATTTAATGCCACTTTTCAAGGATCCACAAATGGTAACAAAGAACAATCTTCCCCCAAAATGAAGGTCATGATTAAATTCTTAGACACAGATGTCATAATCCAGAACCTTTCCCTCTAGACAGGATGGGCTCGGGAGGGCACAGAGGTCATCTAGAGAAGACCAGCACAAAGCCAGCTTGTTCTCCACTATCATGAAGTTAAGAGACTCCCCAAGGAGAGCAACGCTGCATCTTTAGCTCTTCTCAGAGTTTATTTGACCCAAATATAGCAGAATAGAAAGCTCTCGATGCCATTTTTTTCCATTCATATATGACCCCATGACAAGCACGGCAAACAGCAACTCCATTTGTGTTCGACCATCCCAGAATCTTGTTTAAAAACGGCACCGTGCTTTTGCAAATCTCAACCTGTCTAACTTTTACAACACCAGAGGGGAATCAAGCTCCTATCAGGGTCATCAAAGCCTAAATACCCAAGAAGGAAAATGGAGGACTTTAGGGACGTTGGGAAACCGTTGGCTAGATAAATGGAAGAACAGTGGAATAGATGATAGGCACCTTTGTCTGATGAGAGTCCACCTTTGTCTGCCTTAACACCTGCTAGTCTCCAGTGTGGTCAGTGAGGAAGGTGGGAAGGGGGACATGAAAGGCAATTTCAAAGCATTTCCACTTGTCCCCATACCATGCTCTAGTCTGTTTTTATCTTAGACCTCAGCAACATTAACACGTGTCCACCCAGATGTGGTTATGCCTTTCTGTGCTGTAGTAATCAGTCTGGAAGTTTATTCCCTGGGTGCAGGAGCAGTGGGGGGAGGGGTGAGTATCACAATATTGATGGTGGAAGAAAACCGACAGGTGCAGGACCCTATTTCAATAGATCAGCCCCTTTGAGGTCCTTTGATAACTTAAAAGCACTTGATTTTTGGAATAAATGAATGGGAATACAAATAATGAGCACCTACAAGGGCCAGAAAGAGTCCCAGCAAACTTTTCAAATGGAAATCCGTTCAGAAAAAAAAAAAAGTCTTTAAGGCAAAAAAGGCTGCTAGGAGTTACTTTTCCCAGAGAGAGAACCTGAGGAAAATGGACGGCTTCCCTGAAGGAGGAACTCAGTGGGCTCCAAACCTAGAGGGATCCTAGCTCAGGTTCATAAATTGGTCATTTGAACATAAAACTAAAGGATTAGTCACGAAATAAAACACCAAAGGACAGGGCTTCAACTGAATTATACAAACATGCAGTAGATGTTCACCAAAGTTGAGCAGTATTCCAAGAGGAGCATTCCAAACACCATCCATCGGCATCCACTTTCTTGCACTACTATTAACAACCTGATGTTCAAATTGCTGAAAAGAATGTAAGGTATAAGAGACCTATTAAAGAAGACCTATAAGAATTCCCAATTGGGGAATGGGAGGGGAAAGAGTTGTTGTTCTTCTGGATGCTGCCATACACATGACATTGCAAAGAACAATGATCATTTTTCCAAGAGACATTTTTCAAATGTATGAAATAGGTTATGCAAATTATGAAGCATACATCATGCACCTCCTTGCTCCATAACAGTGTAGACATCAAAAACTATCAATATAAGAAGTAAGAACAAACTATACAGCCTTATGAGAGATCAGTTATTATTACATCCAAACAACGTGGGGACAACCAGATATCACATTGAGACTCATGCAATCCCAATAACAGCAGTGAGGAGAGACAAATGCAGGTCAGATTCCCTTTCATTGGGCTCTCTTGGCCAGTCTCAGGGTTTCTGCTCTTTTATATGAATAATACCTGAAGGGTTGAAATAATTCGGCAAAAAGGAATTCAACTTTTATTAACATTCCCTTTCTCCTTTTGCAACTTGACTGGCTGGATTCTCAGTTAAGTATTCTCTTTTCTCAGGCACAGAACGTCGCTGTGAAAACAGATCAGGAAGAATGCAAGACAGAAGGGAAGGGAGCACCAGATCAAAGAGAAAAATCATCGTAAAGACCAGAGCTTAATGGGACCACAGAGGTAATTTCATTCAACCAAAAATTTTAAATATGAGAATCCCAAGGTTAGAAGAAGTCATGTAATTTACCCAGGGTCCTACATTTATTAGAGTGAGTGAAATCAGCATGAAATCACTCTTGACTCTACATCGAAAGCTTTTACTACTTCATCTTTAGCACTGACATTGAGAGATGAAAACTAACTTTAGATAATTTTCATCTGTATCATTTTTTTTTCAGAGACATGCTGACCATTAGGTCTGGCGTGAGATGGATATGCAAAATCAGACCACAGTGACTGAATTTACCCTGACTGCCTTCCCTGTTATCCAGAAGCTTCAGATCTCCCTCTTTGTGGTCCTCCTGTTTACTTGTATGCTAACTCTAACAGGAAATACTGTCATCATTTCCTTAATCTGGGCTGATAATCGCCTCCAAACCCCAATGTACTTCTTCCTCAGTAATTTGTCATTTTTGGACATTTCATACACCACCTCAGTTACCCCAAAGCTGTTAGCTTGTCTCCTACAGGACAAGAAGACCATATCCTTTGCTGGCTGCATCACCCAAACATACTTCTTTTTTTTCCTGGGGACAGTGGAGTTTATCCTCCTGGTGGTGATGTCCTTTGATCGCTACGTGGCCATCTGTAACCCCCTGCGCTACACCATCATCATGAACAGCAGGGTCTGTCTCCTGCTGGTTCTGGGCTGCTGGGTAGGGGCCTTCTTTTCAGTGCTGTGCCCAACTATTGTGGTGTCCACACTGCCTTACTGTTATAGAGAAATTAGCCATTTCTTCTGTGACATTGCCCCTTTGCTGCAGGCGGCCTGCATAGACACTCATTTCATTGAGATGATAAGCTTCCTCTTATCCTCTCTTGTCCTTCTGACTTCGCTGGTATTCACCATTGTGTCCTACACTTACATCATTTCTACCATCCTGCACATCCCCTCAGCCCAAGGCCGTCAGAAGGCCTTCTCCACCTGTGCTTCTCACATCACGGTTGTGTCCATTGCCTACGGGAGCAACATCTTCATGTACGTGAGGCCCAACCAGAGCCACTCGCTGGAGTTTGATAAAGTGACGGCTGTCCTCACCACAGTGGTGACCCCTCTTCTGAACCTCTTCATTTATAGCCTAAGGAATGAAAAGGTAAAAGAAGTTTTGAGAGAAGCAATCCACAAAATTATGTCCTTATGGCACAAGAGAACTTGAACCTTTTTGCACAGGAGAACTTGAAAGTTAGTGTGCTAATCATGACTATGCTCAACCCTTGGACTCCATGTGGAGAAAAGCATACTTGAAGACCATAAAGTCAAAGATTTGTGGGAATATATAAAAAGGCTTCATGCCACATCAGATACAAGGTATTACAGTCAAGGTCCAGAGTAGGCAATTCAAGCATAGAAAAAATAATACGTTTTTTAAAAAAATTTTTTTATTGTTATGTTAATCCCCATACATTACATCATTAGTTTTAGATGAAGTGTTCCATGATTCATTGTTTGTGCATAACACCCAGTGCTCCATGCAGAACGTGCCGTCTATGATACCCATCACCAGGCTAATCCATCCTCCCACCCCCTCCCCTCTAGAAAATAACACGTTTTAAACCCTATTGTTGCACTCTCTCACATACAGAATATCATGAATTAATGTAAAATACTTAACTGAAGTCAGAAGACCTGAATTTTAAGCATGGCTGTATTTCTTTTTTTATCACACGACACTTACGTTATCTGAACTTTCATTTTCTCATTGTTAAAAGTAGGAAATATTTTACATTTTACACTCTTTTTCCTTTTTTCTTTTTCTTATTATAGTCTTAACCTTATGGCCTAAGAAATACAACCACAGATAATTGTAAGTTCATGCTTTTTCTAGGTATTAAGGTAAGGCAAGATGATTGGCTTCATCCTTGAAAGCTGAATACCCTAGAAAATAATAGTAATAATAATAATAACAAAAACAAGGAAGAGCAGTAACATATCCCAGGGTTTGTACAGTTTACTTAAATATGAACTTAAATGTTGATATACATGGAATTTATAAGAATATTTATTTTAAATCACCTGAGCTCAAAATCCTAATTCCTGGAAGGAGGATCTGATTGGTCCAATTGAAGTGAGATATCCTCTCCCGATTCATTTCTTTGTTAGAGGAAGAGTGGCAAGGGGCTAATTTGCCCTCTGTCCTCACCACCACTGAACTCATGCTATGCGACAAGGAATCTTAAAGACAGTGTAAAAATAGGAACAAGATAATAGGCATCCTTAAGATCAAAAAAGTTGTGACTAGTGTGGTCATTAACCTTCTAGCTACACGAACAATGACTGAGACCCTAAATTGGCATAGAATCTCTCATGGAAAATCAGAGAAAGTGCTACCTTAAGAATGGACTCAGAATATTATAAAAGAACATAGTCCATCATAAGATATTGTAGCGAACAAATGTTTAAAGATCCGAAGAAGGTAGAACAGTATCACCAGGAATGAAGCAGTCATATAATGAAGTGCTCTGCACTCATTATCAGACGCTAAATAAGATAAGATTTGGGAAGTTACAGTATTGGCTTCCTGTTGCTTGCATAACAAATTTAGCAGCTTAAAACTACTCAAACTTATCATCTGACCAGTCTGTAGGTCACACGTCCAATACAGGTCTCTCCAGGCCAAATTCAGCAGGCTGCATTCCTTTCTAGGGGCTCTAGAGCAAAATCCATTTCCTACTCATCTGAGTTGACAGAATTCCCTCCCTTGAAGATGTGGGACCAAGGTCCTGTTTTCTTGCTGGCTATCAACCAAGGGCCATTTCCATTTCTAGAAGGTACTTCAGTTCTTGGCTCATGGCCCCCCTTCCTCCACCTTCAAAGCCAACAATAGTGGGGCAAGTACCTCACAAGTTTCAAATCTCTCCTCCTCCCATCTCCTCTCTGACTTGGCTGACAAAGTTCTCCACTTTTAAGGACGCAGTTGATTGGATTGGGCCCACCCTGATATCCAGGATAATATCAAGGACTCAAGGTCTTTTTCCTGAATTACATTTGCAAAGTCCCTTCTGCCAAGTAAAGTAACATAATCACAGATTCTGGGGATTAGGACATGAATATCTTTAGGTGCCATAACTCTGCTTGCCAGCATTACATTGCTAGTGGTAATGATCCAAGAAAGAAAAAATAAAGAACAGAGCACAACAGGACTTTTTAAAGCCAATACTCAATCCTAAACTCTTTCTAGCTGTCATCACTTACAATCAGAAGAATTTACAAATCCCAGAATCTGAAGAGACTAGTGAAAAGCAGCAAAATATCTGGCAAACACGTATTTTAAATTAGCTATGTTTGTTTTTATTTAAGTCATTGTTAGGTAAAGATGAATATTGTCCCTGTGTGCTCTTTTCCTGTTTTCCATGAGTTCCCATATTACTCAAAAGCTCCAATCTGGTATCATTAACACAGAAAAGAATATCCTGAAGAAATAAGAGAATTGAAGCATAATTTTGGTACCCATCTATACTGGCCCCAGGTTGGGCCAGGCTTGAAATTGGAAGTATAAAAAGACTTCATAAACTCTGAAAAATAACATAAATATACTGCTTTACTTTGAATGTTGATTATTATTCTTATGATCAACATTGTTATAATACAGGATAATACAGGATAGTATCAGTTTCTACATTGATTCTAGTTAGTTACTTGTCCCAAATTTGGGGACACCTGAAAAGTCTCTTCCTTTTCCCATACTCAACTATGACTAGGTATTTTAAACTACTCTTTTTCGATATGGGGGATAAAAAGGGAAACAGATCAAAATAACCTGTAGAAATTTCAAACAACATCCACTTGCTAGATAAACTATATTCTTCCAACTATGGACAAAGGGCATCCCAACCAGAGAATCACTGTTGTATGTAATGAATTCAGTGATCCTTCCTCTTGCCTGCTAATTCTCACATATTCCTTCCTCCTGACTCAGTTGTAATAAAGTGTTCAGTAACAACAACTACGAACATATGTCTCAATTACCTCACAAGATTCTCAAAGGCTGCAGTGGAATATACTAAATTATTTATTATCAGTGGTCAAGAGTTTAGCTAAGCTACTCCGTGGTATTGCTGCCTTGGCCCCCATTTGGCCGAGGAGCCTGCTGTGACTTTAAACCATTATTAGTCCCCTCATGCAAGCACATGCCCCAGATAGCAGCCGGCAGAGTCATAAACACATGTAACTTTCTGACATGACCTCCCCAACAGCCCTTGTGCTCAACCATCTTTCCCGCCTGCCAGTACCTTCCCTTTATGGGTGCCCCAGTGTAACTTACCAAA
>NW_025410647.1:640-6812 GCF_002201575.2 Neomonachus schauinslandi | reverse complement strand
GCTTCCTGCCCCTCCCCCCAGGTTTTGAATGGCACTGCTGTGGTGCGTCCCCCAGGACACCATGCAGAGCGGGATGCTGCGTGTGGTTTTTGCTTTTTCAACTCTGTGGCTGTGGCTGCTCGCCATGCCCAAGCCGTCAGTGGGCATGCGCTGCGGTGAGGGCTCCCTGTGCACACCCCCCCCCCCCCCCGCCCCAGCCCAGGGCTTACTCAGCAGGCCCCTTGGTGCAGTGCCCCCAGGACTTACCCAGAAACACCCAAGAGTACAATCACCCAGCACTTCCCCAGAAAAGGACCAAGGATCTAGCCTTGCAGCGCTTCCCCAGATAGGACCCCCAGACTGTGGCACCCAGGTAGTTAATAAAACAAGATCCAGGGTCCCCCTGCTCCCTCATTTCTGGCCCCTGAGGGCTGTTGTGACAGAATTCAGGGTCCAGGTCCCCAGTGCTTACTAAAGAAGACCCAGTATCCGGCTGCCCACGTTTACCCATCCTGCGGGCAGGAGGCTCTGGCCCTGAGCACTTGCTTGGGCCCACAGTGAAGACCTCAGGACCCAGGCTCTGGCTTGCACCCTTCCTCTGATGGGACCGCCAGCCTGCCCCACACTGCTTTCCCCGGGGACCCAGAGTTTTGCCACCAGCAATAAAATGCCCCTGCAGACAGACCCCAGGGCTCCAGCCCCTGCCCCCTCCCCGAGTGGGCCAGTGTCCCAGGTCACTGAGGAGCAGTTCCCTCCCCAGGATCCTCATAGTGGACTGGGACGTCCATCACGGTAATGGAACTCAGCACATATTTGAGCAAGACCCCAGGTGAGGGGCCGGGGCAGGGGGGGCAGCCATGCATGCTCAGGGGTGGCCGGGCGGGCGGGGGCGGCCCACTAACCAGCCGTGGCCCCCCTTCCCACCCCGGCAGTGTGCTGTACATTTCCCTGCACCGATATGATCACGGCACCTTCTTTCCCATGGGGGATGAGGGCGCCAGCAGCCAGATAGGCCGGGCCACGGGCACCGGCTTCACCGTCAACGTGGCCTGGAACGGGCCCCGCGTGGGTGACGCCGACTACCTGGCTGCCTGGCATCGTCTGGTGCTCCCTATTGCCTATGAGGTACAGTACGGGATGTATGCGGCAGTGACCGCGTGGGGGACCGCGGGCCCGCACCTGTCCCAATGGGCGGCCCTAGTGAGGGCTGTGTTGGGGGCTGACTCTGCGAAGGCCTGGGCCTATTCCTGCCTCCGCAGAGTGGCTCTACGTGACCGCCTCTGTGCGCGTGACTGTAAGGGGACCCCTGGGTGCTCGCGGGGGTCTTCAGTGGGCACGTGTGAGGCGGCCCCGCGCGCCTGCCGGCTCTGTGCGGCGGCGCGTGCAAGGCGGGGGGGGGGGGGGGGGGGGCGTGTGTGAGGCTGCGCAGATGGGTCTTGGCCGCTACCGTGCCTCTCTCGGGTGTGCTCTCGGCGACAGCTGGTGTGTGGCTTTCTGCGTGTGGGAGGGTGTGTGGGACAGGCCTCTGTCTGCCTGTCTGCCGCGGCTGTGTGTGTCTCTGACTGGCGGGGGGGCCTGTCTGTGCTTGCCTGACTCTGCGTGAGGGGCTACAGGCGACTGCCTTCTTGGTGGGCACTGCGCGCACGCGTGTGTATGTGTGTGATTAGCACAATGTCGGTTCAGTCCTTATGCTGCCGTCTGGCCACATACGGGCATGCGACCATTTTCTGTGTGTAGCACTTGCCTTGTCACCTTCTGTGATGGAAGTGTGCGCGCACCTCCCTTTGGCGCCGTTTATACAAAGCCCTGTGTTGTTGTGCACATATGTCCCGTGTCACCGTCTCCTGACATCTGAGTCTCTACATTGCACGTCTCGGCCTCATGTCCCCCTCTGTCCATTTCTAGAAGTGTCTCCGTGTCTCTGTGTGTCACATCTCTAAGTCTCTGTTTGGTGCGTCCACGTCTCTGTTGATCTGTCTCCGTGTCTCTGTGTCTCTCCAACCCCGAGTCTGTCCTGTGTCTCCACGTCCTCCCCTTGCTGTTTTCAGGGCCCTGGTCTTGTGTCCCCCAGTCTCCCCGTCTCCAGCTCTCTGACTTGCATCTGTGTGTGTCTGGGGCGCCCTCACCTGCTGGCTACCCAGGCCTCCACACTCACGCCATCTGTCTCTTCTCTCCCTGCTTCAGTTTAACCCAGAACTGGTGCTGGTCTCGGCTGGCTTTGATGCTGCACGGGGGGACCCGCTGGGGGGCTGCCAGGTGTCACCCGAGGGCTATGCACACCTCACCCACCTGCTGATGGGCCTTGCCAATGGCCGTATCATCCTGATCCTAGAGGTAACCCTCTCAGTCCCTCTTCCTACGGTGGGAGGGCGGTTTGGAAGGCTGGAAGTCCTGTCCTTCCAGCTGGCTGGCTGAGACACTTGGGGCAATTTCCTAAAACCGGCTTTGAGTGTCCCCGCCTGGGACTGTCGGCACATACTGGGCATTCAGCACAACACCGGCTTACGGCCTTAACTGAGTGCTCAGTATGTGCCATTCGCTCTTCTGGGCACTCCGTGTATATTATTAATTCACTTACTTGACAAAGCAGCCTGTTGAGGTCGAGTCTGCTGGCCTCGTCATTTTCCTCTCTCAAGAGCAGGGAAACTGAGGCACAGCGAGGTGTGGTGATTAGCCCGAGGTCCCATGCTCAGTAATGGCAGGGCCAAGCAGCCTGGCTCCAGCGTCTAAGCTTTTTACCACTACTTGAGCCGCCTCTAGCAAGCTCTCCAGACAAAGTAAACCCACTGACCTTTTGTAAGTCACTCAGTGCCCCTGCCCCCCCCGTGCCTCAGTTTCCTCATCTATAAGATGGGGCTGGCTACTCGTGGAAAAGTGCCTGGCATGCGGTAAGCACTGTCTAAGTAGTTTCTTATCGCCGTGAGTCATCGTACCAGGTTGAACCCTCTCAGTCACCTTACGTACCTTTCACTGCTTAGAGGATAAGCCCGGTTGCTGGCAGAGATTAATTGGCTGCTCTCAGGTCCCACGGTGGGCCCAGGCCTACTTGTGGCAGGGCAGGGGAGTGGTCGAGGACATGAACTCTTCCCTCCGGTAGCCCCGCTCCCAACCCCAGCGCTGCCTCCCACCAGTTGTTAGGGCCTCAGACACATTATCTAACCACTCCAAGCCTCAGTGTCTTTATCTGTAGAAAGAGCAGAGACTGGGGTGCCTAAAGAATGTGAGGAAAGGGGGTTCCCGTGCAGATTGAGCACATGTGGTTGTAAGGATCAGGAGAGTCGACACACACGAAGTGCTCAAAATAGGGTCTGGTGCAGCGCAAGCACTTCATGCGTACCCGCCATTACTGATGTTACCCTCAGTGTTACTGTCGTTGTAATTATTCTCTTGCACTCAACATCATAGTTTATCCCCCTCAACAACCACCTCACACGGTGAGTACTGCCCATCTGACAGATGACACTTCCCCTCACTTGTCCTCACCCTCCAGACTTCCAGGGCCCCGAAGGGGGATTGGGAGGCAGAACCTCTTGCCTCCCAAATTCCATGAGGACCCCCCCATCATACCTTTTTCTCTCCTTTTTTCTTAACAAAGGGTGGCTACAACCTGACATCCATCTCGGAGTCCATGGCTGCCTGCACCCGTTCCCTCCTTGGGGACCCACCACCACTGCTAACCCTGTCGCGGCCCCCGCTGTCAGGGGCCCTGGCCTCCATCACCGAGACCATCCAAGTCCATCGCAGATACTGGCGCAGCTTGCGGGCCATGAGTGAGCAGGCGTGGGGAACGGGGGGCTGTGGGGCGCTCGGGAGAGGGCAGGGATCAGATGCAGGATAGGGGATAGCACCCACGCTCAAGGATCTCCCTCCTGTGGTTCCAGAGGTCGAAGACAAGGAGGGACCCTCCAGTTCTAAGTCGATCCCCAAGAAGCTGACCCAGCCAGCCAACCGTGGGTCAGCTGTGGGGATGACCGCACCAGATGGGAACATTCTGGATGCGGACGCAGGGAAGGCTACCTCAGCATCATCCATGGAAGTGGCCACTCCAGACCAAGCTAAGTCAGAGACTGCCGTGGTGGAGCTCAGTCAGGACCAAACCTCGGAGGCTCCCACTGGGGAAGCCACGGCGGACCAGACGCCCTCAGAGGCAGCCACAGGAGGGGCCACGCTGGACCAGACCATCGTGGAGTCTGCCACAGTTGGAGCCACGCTGGGCCAGACCACCTCAGAGGAAGCCGTGGGGGGAGCTGCAGTGATCCAAACCCCTCCAGCCTTATGTACTGACAACCAGACTCCTCCAGCCTCACCTGCGCAAGGAGCCACGGCCCAGATAGCCCCCAGTAAGCTGACTGAGAATCTCAGGACCTTGGACCTAAACAGCGAGGCTCAGGTAAGCCCCACCACACCTAGGTCGGTGCGGGGAGAAGGGGCCAGAACCCGGCCTCTCAGGTGCATCTCTTACCTCTGTGCTTCCAGGAGGCACCAGAATCTCAGATGGCAGAAGAGGAGGGGCTGCTAGGAGAGGCAGCTAGAGGTCAGGACAGGGATGATTCCGTGCTGATTCAGAGCTTTGGGGACCATGCCAACGCTGACCAGGTGAGCTCGGGTCAGGGAGGAGACTGGCGTCCTTCTCTTGCCCATGTGCGCCTCCACGTAGGAGCGTGCGGTGTGAGAACATGTGACACGGAGATGGAGTCCCTAGCTGACTCCGTTTCACCCACTCCAGGTCATGTTTTATGCCGTGACACCGTTGCCCTGGTGTCCCCATTTGGTGGCAGTACGTCCCATACCTGAATCGGGCCTGGACGTGACCCAACCTTGTCAGGACTGTGGAACACTCCAGGAGAACTGGGTGTGTCTATCTTGCTATCAGGTACGCGGCAGCGGAGGGGGCTGGGGGGGGGGCGGAGGACGGCCCAGGAGCCGCCTGCACATGGCTGCTAATCCCCACCCGATGCTCCCTCCCCAACCTCAGGTCCACTGTGGCCGTTACGTCAGTGCCCATATGCTCCAACACCACGAAGTCTCAGGACACCCGCTGGTCCTCAGCTACGTCGACCTGTCTACCTGGTGTTACAACTGTGAGGCCTATGTCCACCACCAGGTGGGTCCTGGGCAGCCCCGAGAATGCGTGCACACACACGCCTTCTGTGCTGGGATAAGGGGAGATCGGAGAGTGCAGGAGAAGGGTTGTCGAGGGCTGGGGTGGGGCAGCCCCCTGGCTGAGGTAGAGGGGTCCTCACTCTCTCTCACCTACCCTCTTGCGCCCTCAGGCTCTCCTGGATGTGAAGAACATCGCTCACCAGAACAAGTTCGGGGAGAACATGCCCCACTCACACTAAATCCCAGAACGTGCCCCTCTTCTCCACCTTCTGAGGACCTGGATGAGGGGCAGCCTCACTCCATCCCATTCTGAAGACTCTTTTCACCTCTCCAAGGGTGCCGATTTAAGCATAAATACTTGTAAGAGGACTGTGATGATCAATTGTAAATCTCCCTCTGCCCACTGTCTGTTGGAGGGACTCCATCTTCTCTGCCCTGGAAGGAAAGGGGGGGTTCAGTGGTCCCAAGAGGGGGCTGATATCATGAAGAGAGGGGAATCAACTGACAATATATAGCAGAGTTCCATTTGTAATAAAGGACAAGCTGTTACAAAACCTGGAGAGAGCCTTTTAATCTTAAGTGGGTGAAGAACCTCACACCCCTGGCCAACCCCTGGTCTGCTGAGTAATGAAGCAATGAGGGCATGGGTCTCTACCAGGTCAACCCCCTGCCCATCCAGTGTCCAAAAAACGGACTGGAAATAGGGCAAGCAGCTTGACTGGCTCGACTGTAGATTAAATGGCGGAATCCCAGAGCAAATGAGTGCCTGCCTTAGAAATAGCCTCACAGCCAGTCCCAGCTACACCCCGGGCCGAGAAGGCAAGACAGCCATCAGGAAGTGTCCTCACCAGGCCTCAGTCTCCCCATCTGTCTTTTTGTCCTGATTCGGGTGTGGGTGGTCTGGGTTTCCCATACTTAGATTTGGTGGTCATGCGTAACCTCCTAGGGGAAGGAGTGCCTGTCATTGACCAGGGATGAGGAACTAGAGGATAGTTTGGGGGTTTTATTTCTCCCACATAATGAGAATTTCTTGGCACCCAGGACAATGACAGGCACTCCTTCCCCTAGGAGGTTACGCATGACCACCAAA
>NW_025410647.1:0-540 GCF_002201575.2 Neomonachus schauinslandi | reverse complement strand
TGAGAATTTCTTGGCAACTCAGAACAGTTCAAGCTGAGGTTTCTTAGGCTTTTCTTCATGGCCACCTTATGAACCCAAGATACCCACTGGGTGGGCCACCGGAGCCCCACCCAGTCAAGAAGAAGGGGCAGGGGGCTGTGGCCAACTCAGTGATCCCTCTTTTAAGGAACATTCTGGATGCCCCCCCTCAACAACGTAGGCTTCCATCTCATTGGTCAGACCTGTGTCACATGGCTGCCATAGCTGCAAGGGAGTCTGGGAAATGTTTGAGCTTGACACCCATCCACTTCAAATCAGGTTCCTAAGGCCCTGACACAATAACCCTCCCCTGCAACTCTTTCCCTCCAGCAACAGGCACAACCCTCTCCCCCAAGCTGCTTTCCAAAAACCTGCTTGAGACCGCCCAGGCTCTGCTTGAGGCCCTCATGAGACCTACGCCAAAGTCTGGCCACTCAGGTCAAAAATGTGACACCCTCCGTAAGCCGAAAACATGAAATCACCTCCCAGAGGGAGGCAAGGTAAGGAAGAGGTGCAGCAGGG
>NW_025410646.1:0-6818 GCF_002201575.2 Neomonachus schauinslandi | reverse complement strand
ATGCAGCCATCAAAAGGAATGAAATCTTGCCATTTGCAACAACGTGGATGGAACTGGAGGGTATTATGTTGAGTGAAATAAGTCAAACAGAGAAAGACATGTATCATATGACCTCACTGATATGAGGAATTCTTAATCTCAGGAAACAAACTGAGGGTTGCTGGAGTAGGGGGTGGGGTGGGAGGGATGGGGTGGCTGGGTGATAGACACTGGGGAGGGTATGTGCTCTGGTAAGCGCTGTGAATTGTGCAAGACTGTAGAATCACAGATCTGTACCTCTGAAACAAATAATACATTATATGTTAAGAAAAAAAGAAGATAGCAGGAAGAGAAAGATGAAGGGGAGAAATCGGAGGGGGAGACGAACCATGAGAGACTATGGACTCTGAGAAACAAACTGAGAGTTCTGGAGCAGGGGGGGTGGGGGGATGGGTTAGCCTGGTGACGGGTATTAAAGAGGGCACGTACTGAATGGAGCACTGGGTGTTATATGCAAACAATGAATCATGGAACACTACATCAAAAACTAATGATGTAATGTATGGTGATTAACATAATAAAATTTAAAAATGTAAAATAAAAGAATCTATTTAAAAATATGTACATAATGAGAAAAACTTGGACAAGAGCATGATGGGGAAAAGGGAGTCAAGGATGACTCAGCAGGCAGGCGACCGGAAAAAAACGTCACCAGCAGAAAGAAGAAGTCAGAAAGGGGGCGCCTGTTTTCAGAGCTGAGCGAGAAAGATGAGGTCGGGTGGGAACATGCTGAGATGATGTAGGACATCCACACAAAACCACCTTCAGGCACTTGGAGAACAGTTGGGACTGCGAGAAGAACAGGGTACAGGTAGGCAAATTAGAGACAAAAGTGAGCATGACATGTTCCTCTTCCAAACCGAGTGACAAATTCCCTTTCAGAAAGGAAAAGCGTTGCAACACACTGGAAATAACAAGCATCCCACGGAGCCGGCCGCCTCTGTCACAAAGAAGTGCCACTTGGGTTTGTTCACTTGTGAGAAATTTGGTTGCTTTTGAGAAAAGCGACATCGGGAATTGTGATGTACTGGTCAAGTTCAAATCTGCCCAAAGTTACATCAGTCCGGATACGAAGGACGGGCAAGTAAGGTGAGGGCCAACTGAAAAGGGAGATTTTACCTTTGACTCCCCCTAAGAGGAGTTGGAAGGCCCAGCGAACCGGAAAGCAGAGAAGCTGTTCAGCGCCAAGCAGCCTGGCTGTGAATTTCCACTCTGCCCTTTGCCAACAGACAGTATTTAACCTTTTTGTGCCTCAGTTTCCTCACCTGTAAAAAGGGGGACACCTGCCTACTTTGTGGATCTGCTGCAAAGAGCAAACGTGGAGGTCTGTGCCTCGGGCTGGCTGTGTTGGCCACTGTCACCGTTCACTACCAGCCATCCTAGACTTTTCCAAGACCTTGGAGGTAAAAATGCTGAGGTCTCTTCCTCGGGATCACAGAGCACTTGCTCCTTTAAAAAAAGAATGTTCTCTTCAAGTATCTGTTTTGTCAGATGGAATAGTAATATTTACAGAAACAGAAAATTTTAGATCTCTATGCTCTGAAACTCTTGGCCATGGCCTGCAGCCAATCATTCCCCCAGGGATGTCTAACGCCTGACCTTGATCCAAGAAGGTGAAGATAAGCCAGATAGAAAGTCCTTTTTTAAAGTGGGTGAAATAGCATTAATAAGTGAAAAAAATCTCTTATGATTTATAAATAATAAACATAAATGAGTCTTGAATGAATGAATGAATAAATAAATAAGTAAAATACCAAAGTTATTATTCCTTAAATTATTTGCCAAAGCGCTGACTGTAATCCAAGGGCATTTGACACGTGTTTGTTTACGGACTTGGTTTAGCAAAGTTCTCAAAACAGAGGTCACAGTTTTTCAAGGTTTCTCAACTGTCAGGGAAATGAGCTGACTAGAAAAAACCAGCATCTGGTCTGCACCTCCTTGTAAATCACTGCATTGATTACCTGGCATAAGAACTTTCATGTGTGTTCGAGCAGAAGGAGGCCAGATTCTCAGGGTCTGGTCATCCATACATGGCTGATAAAAAGGTTCTGTCTCCTGCTCTGAGATACCAGAACCCAGAGCTATGATACCACCCCCCCGACCCAGCCGGGAACCTGGGGTTACTGCAAGGACAACTGCCTTCTCCCCTTTTTTCCCTTCTCTCCAGCTCTTCCAAATGCCACTTTACAATAAGGACAGCTGCTATGTCAGTAAGAAAAGGGAAGAAAATTATCAGGTAATAGAAAACTCTTCTTTGCGTGTTTGTATTTCTAAGTCCTGAGCACAGGTTCCCAACACACAAAGCGCCTTGTTGGGCTCTGCACTTTGAACTGTTTGGATCTATAAGTTTGAGGAAGGAACTGGGGAGTAGCCACAGTCATAGAGGGAAAAGCCTGCAGCTCAGCCGAAAGTGAGGAGGGAGGGAGGGACAGGGCTCAGAGGCAAAGAGAGGGAAGGTCAGAAGCCACACGGGCTGACTTCTCCCTAACCTAGGTACGTCCACTGAACAAGCAACACACGTGGTGCCACAGATTCCTTCACCAGTATGTCAGGGCTGACACCAAGGTAAAACGGAGAGAGCAGGGGAGCCCTCTCCCACTCGCACCCGAGGGAATTAGCAGAAAACCTGGGAGGATTTGGAATTCCCCAGGCCATGGGCTTATGGGTTCTCACCAAGGTTTATTAGTTCTCTAAGGAACAGGAGGCCCCAGATGCCACTTGGCTTAAAAAAGAATGTGCCTTTCTTCCCCAAAACTAATTAAACAGTCTGATTTTACTACCTAACATCGAAACACCGCAGGAACACATCCAAAAGCAAAGCATGAAGGGACATCCACCCCATTTCGCTTGCACTCCACAGGTTTCACGTGGCACCCAGGTTCTCTCAGTGAAAGGTGGTAAACTGGGACAGAACCAAACAAGCAGTAGTGGACAAGGTGGGTGTGCCTCTCCAGATGTACCCCCACTTCTTTGAAACTAGTCTCCAAAAGGTCAAGCTCGTGTAGTGTGACCCCCACCCCCACCCTCTGCCATCCACCCCACATTCATGGCCCTGCCACCAGTTTCGGCCATTTGCAGGGACCATCCAGTCCACACTGTGGGGCTGGCAAATCAAGGGGATGACAGGTTCCAATGTATGTTCTTAAAAAGATTACTCTGGGGGCCCTGGGTGGCTCAGTCGGTTAAGCATCCAACTCTTGGATTCAGCTCAGGTCATGATCTCATGGTTCCTCGGGCTCCATACTCAGCAGGAGTCTGCTTGGATATTCTCTCCCTCTGCCCCTTCCCTGGCTCTCTCTCTCAAATAAATAAATAAATCTTTAAAAAAAAAGTTTACTCTGGGGGTACCTGGGTGGTTCAGTCCCTTAAGCTTCTGCCTTGGACTCAGGTCATGATCCCACAGTCCTGGGATAGAGCCCCGCATCGGGCTCTCCTCTCAGTAGGAAGCCTGCTTCTCCCTCTCCCTCTGCCCCTCCCCCCTGCTCGCGCTGTCTCTCTCTCTCTCTCCCTCTCAAATAAACAAAATCTTAAAAAAAAAAAAGATTACTCTGGCTGATTCGGGAAACTGGATTGGAGGGGAGCAGAGTGGAACGAGAGATAGGATCAGAAGCTGATTAAGGGGGAGCTGGGGCAGGGAGCTGGGGCAGGGAGGAGAGCACAGACAGATGGGAAAATCAGCCAAGACATTGAGCTGGCTTGGGTGGGGGTGGGATGGAGAAATGGCTCCGGGGTGCTAGCCTGGACAAACAGGCAGATGGCAGTAATAATCTCTTCAGATGGGCAAGGGAGGAGGATGGGTTAGGTGAGAGTGGGGAGCAGAGAAGGAATGACCAAGAAGTTAAAGAAGCTCCAGTTTCTGAGGCCACAATCTACACAGACACCTCCGTAGTCCTGTACTGCATTTTGCATTCACAATGCTGTGTACTTTTTCTTTTCTTTTTTTTTTTTTTTAAAGATTTTATTTATTTATTTGACAGAGAGAGAGACAACGAGAGAGAGAACACAAGCAGGGGGAGTGGGAGAGGGAGAAGCAGGCTTCCCGCTGATCAGGGAGCCCGATGCGGGGCTCGATCCCAGGACCGTGGGATCATGACCTGAGCCGAAGGCAGACGCTTAACGACTGAGCCACCCAGGCGCCCCGCTGTGTACTTTTTCTTAAAGAGGGCCCCCAAATTGCCTAAGTGTTCAGCCCTACAAAACCGGGGAGGGGATGATCAATAGTGTTGGGCAAATTAATTAAAATGTCTGAGACACATCCAAGGAGTCAGATTCAATGTGAACTGCATAATCCTGGAGCTCACAAGAGAGCCAGACATCAGCATCCAGGAATTGATGGTTTAAAGTCACAGAAATGAATAAAACCGGCTGGTCCAGTGTTTGTCATTGCATCTGGATCACGTGGGAATCAAGATACAGATTCCCAGTTCTCATTCCAGACCTACTGAATTAGACTATTCGGAAGAAAGGCCCAGAAATCTGCTTTAACAAGTTTCCCAGATAATTCTTATGCACAAAAACATCTCAGGAGAAAGCGTGGAGAAACAAAAGAGGACCCAGGATGGGCCGAGGAGCTACCAACTGAAGGGGTCAGCGGGGCAGTGGAAGAATAGGCAAGGGAACAGATCACTTATCTGGTCATTAATAAAGTTAAACATTTTTATATACATATGTGAATTACCTATTAATAGCCTTTGCCCATATTTCTATTGGATTTTTTTTCTATTGATTTCTAAGACTCCATTCCTGTTATATATTTTGCAACTATTTGGTTTACTAATTTGTCATCTGCCTTTCAACTTTATGACATCTTTTTTCTTACAGAAGTGTAATGTTTCATAAAGTTAAATCAATATTTTCCTTTATGGTTTCTGAGTTTTATTAAAGTTGGCAAACTCCAATAAATAAATAACTCCAAAGTTATTTTTAAAAACCATCTCATCTAGGTATATATTTTAATGTCTATAATTTGGTTTTGACATTTAATCTTTACTCTAAATGGAATGTGTTTTTATGAATGGTGTGAGGCAACCGTCTCAACAGACTTTACTGAAGTCGATTCTGTCATACCTTCAGTTCCTATCTTCACAACAGAACCATTTCTGGACTCCCCATCCCTGGTCCTACAAGATATATTTTGAAATCTGGCTGAACAATACATTTCAAAATATATTGCCTATCAGTACACAGCTACTTTTCCAGGTAAACCTTATCAGTTTGTAAAAATTAAATGAAGTTACAGGGCTGGCCTAAACTCATAAAGATCTCATGACCTTGGGGCGCCTGAGTGGCTCAGTCGTTCGGCGTCTGCGTTCGGCTCGGATCATCCCGGGGTCCTGGGATCGAGCCCTGTGAACCCTGCTTCTCCCTCCCCTGGTCCCCCTGCTTGTGTTCCCTCTCTTGCTGTCTCTCTCTGTCTCTCTCTGTCAAATAAATAAATAAAATCTTTAAAAAAAAATATCTCATGACCTTTTTAGTCTTGCTTAGTCATTGGAGCGTCAGCCTTTGGCCAGGAGGTGGCCTTACTTCCTAGTGACTCACACACTACACAGAAATCTCAGACTTTATGGAATTTTGAATTTACAAACCTCTCGGCAAAAATGTTTTAACACTACCATTCTGCCAAGAGCCCCGCATGGCCTCTTTGAGACTCAACCAATGCATGTTCTGAATCTTTCCCCATCTTCTCAATTTTTATGCTCCCGGCTCATACCTTTACAGAGTTGCCGATGCCCATTCTGAATCACAGTAAAGTGGTCCAGTTAATAATGTGACATGCCAAAGGATGCTCTATTTTAAGAGGCACTTCCAGGGAGCTTTGCTGGCCTCAAACACTGTGGCAGCCTTATAGGAGAGGAGGGAGTCTTTTGGTATCTCATAATTTATTCACCTGGCACCCCTTATTCCAAAGGGAGATAAGGGAATGTGATGGAAAGAAGATGAGACCAGGGGACCTGAGTTTTAGCCCCCTTTCTACTTCTAATGAGCTGTATAGTTCAGATTAAGTTATTCTGCCTCTCCACTGGGCCTCCGCTGCCTCATTTGTAAAATGAGATTATTGGAATAGAATGGGCATTTCTAACTTTGCTTTCCATCACAGGTGACCCTTTAAAAATCAGAAGTAAGCTATAGATTCTCTCCCCCAGAATAATGCACCTTTGCACATGAGTATAAAATCAGACATGTTCAGGGGGTTCACAGATCCCCTAAAGCCTATCTCTGTATTCCTAGGATCAAGATCACAGAGACCTACCACAAGCTATTAAAAATAACAGAATACAACAAATATACACAAAATCACAAAACCTTAAGCTAAGATGAATCACTTGCAGAACTAAGAGCATCTCCCCTGCAGATCCTAGGAGTAGGGAGTAGTTATTTAGGGAAAAATAAATGGAAGTGCCAATAAGACTTGCCCTTGATTGAGGCCTGGCTCAGCCTTTTCCCTACATTCACAGGGGACTGGGTGAGACCTCCCACTCCAGAGCCAGCTGCCCAGTTCAAGTCTTGGCTCCATCATTTACTGGTTGTCTGCCCTGGGCTCTGTGACAGTTTCTTCATCTATAACAAAAAAAGGAGGGTAAGGGAGTAGAAATAGTACCAATCTCAAGGACTGTTAATAATATACATAGGGCGGGCGCCTGGGTAGCTCAGTTGGTTAAGCGACTGCCTTCGGCTCAGGTCATGATCCTGAAGTCCCTGGAAGGAGTCCCACATCGGGCTCCCGGCTCGGCAGGGAGTCTGCTTCTCCCTCTGACCCTCCCCCCTCTCATGTGTTCTCT
>NW_025410645.1:0-6821 GCF_002201575.2 Neomonachus schauinslandi | reverse complement strand
GCTACCTTCTTCTTCTTTTTTTTTTCTTAACATATATTGCATTATTTGTTTCAGAGGTACAGATCTGAGATTCAACAGTCTTGCACAATTCACAGCGCTTACCAGAGCACATACCCTCCCCAGTGTCTATCACCCAGTCACCCCATCCTTCCCACCCCACCCCCCACTCCAGCAACCCTCAGTTTGTTTCCTGAGATTAAGAATTCCTCATATCAGTGAGGTCATATGATACATGTCTTTCTCTGTTTGACTTATTTCACTCAACATAATACCCTCCAGTTCCATCCACGTCGTTGCAAATGGCAAGATCTCATTCCTTTTGATGGCTGCATAATATTCCATTGTATATATATACCACATCTTCTTTATCCATTCATCTGTTGATGGACATCTTGGCTCTTTCCACAGTTTGGCTAGTGTGGACATTGCTGCTATAAACATCGGGGTGCACGTACCCTTCGGATCCCTACTTTTGTATCTTTGGGGTAAATACCCAGTAGTGCAATTGCTGGATCATATGGTAGCTCTATTTTCAACTTTTTGAGGAACCTCCATACAGTTTTCCAGAGTGGCTGCACCAGCTTGCATTCCCACCAACAGTGTAGGAGGGTTCCCCTTTCTCCACATCCCCGCCAACATCTGTCATTTCCTGACTTGTTAATTTTAGCCATTCTGACTGGTGTGAGGTGGTATCTCACTGAGGTTTTGATTTGGATTTCCCTGATGCCGAACGATATTGAGCACTTTTTCATGTGTCTGTTGGCCATTTGGATGTCTTCTTTGGAAAATGTCTGTTCATGTCTTCTGCCCATTTCTTGATTGGATTCTTTGTTCTTTGGGTGTTGAGTTTGATGAGTTCTTTATAGATTTTGGATACTAGCCCTTTATCTGATATGTCATTTGCAAATATCTTCTCCCATTCTGTCGGATGTCTTTTGGTTTTGTTGATTGTTTCCTTTGCTTTGCAAAAGCTTTTTATCTTGATGAAGTCCCAATAGTTCATTTTTGCCCTTGCCTCCCTTGCCTTTGGCGATGTTTCTAGGAAGAAGTTGCTGCGGCTGAGGTCAAAGAGGTTGCTGCCTGTGTTCTCCTTTAGGATTTTGATGGACTCCTGTCTCACATTGAGGTCTTTCAACCATTTGGAGTCTATTTTTGTGTGTGGTGTAAGGAAATGGTCCAGTTTCATTCTTCTGCGTGTGGCTATCCAATTTTCCCAACACCATTTGTTGAAGAGACTGTCTTTGTTCCATCGGACATTCTTTCCTGCTTTGTCAAAGATGAGTTGACCATAGAGTTGAGGGTCCATTTCTGGGCTCTCTATTCTGTTCCATTGATCTATGTGCCTGTTTTTGTGCCAGTACCATGCTGTCTTAATGATGACAGCTTTGTAATAGAGCTGGAAGTCCGGAATTGTGATGCCGCCGGCTTTGCTTTTCTTTTTCAACATTCCTCTGGCTATGCGGGGTCTTTTCTGGTTCCATACAAACTTTAGGATTATTTGTTCCATTTCTTTGAAAAAAGTGGATGGTATTTTGATGGGGATTGCATTGAATGTGTAGATTCCTCTAGGTAGCATTGACATCTTCACAATATTTGTTCTTCCAATCCATGAGCATGGAACGTTTTTCCATTTCTTTGTGTCTTCCTCAATTTCTTTCATGAGTATTTTATAGTTTTCTGAGTACAGATCCTTTGTCTCTTTGGTTAGATTTATTCCTAGGTATCTTATGGTTTTGGGTGCAATTGTAAATGGGATCGACTCCTTAATTTCTCTTTCTTCTGTCTTGTTGTTGGTGTACAGGAATGCCACTGACTTCTGTGCATTGATTTTATATCCTGCCACTTTACTGAATTCCTGTATGAGTTCTAGCAGTTTTGGGGTGGAGTCTGGGGTTTTCCACATAAAGTATCATATCATCTGCAAAGAGTGAGAGTTTGACTTCTTCCTTGCCAATTTGGATGCCTTTGATTTCTTTTTGTTGTCTGATTGCTGTGGCTAGGACTTCCAATACTATGTTGAATAGCAGTGGTGATAGTGGACATCCCTGCCGCGTTCCTGACCTTAGGGGGAAAGCTCTCAGTTTTTCCCCATTGAGAATGATATTCGCTGTAGGTTTTTCATAGATGGCTTTTATGATATTGAGGTATGTACCCTCTATCCCTATACTCTGAAGAGTTTTGATCAAGAAAGGATGCTGTACTTTGTCAAATGCTTTTTCTGCATCTATTGAGAGGATCATATGGTTCTTGTTCTTTCTTTTGTTAATGTATTGTATCACGTTGATTGATTTGCGGATGTTGAACCAACCTTGCAGCCCAGGGATAAATCCCACTTGGTCATGGTGAATAATCCTTTTAATGTACTGTTGGATCCTATTGGCTAGTATTTTGGTGAGAATTTTTGCATCCATGTTCATCAGGGATATTGGTCTGTAATTCTCCTTTTTGATGGGGTCTTTGTCTGGTTTTGGGATCAAGGTAATGCTGGCCTCATAAAATGAGTTTGGAAGTTTTCCTTCCATTTCTATTTTTTGGAACAGTTTCAGAAGAATAGGTATTAATTCTTCTTGAAATGTTTGGTAGAATTCCCCTGGGAAGCCATCTGGCCCTGGGCTTTTATTTGTTGGGAGATTTTTGATGACTGCTTCAATTTCCTTAGTGGTTATAGGTCTGTTCAGGTTTTCTATTTCATCCTGGTTCAGTTTTGGTAGTTGGTATATCTCTAGGAATGCATCCATTTCTTCCAGGTTATTTAATTTGCTGGCATAGAGTTGCTCATAATATGTTCTTATAATTGTTTGTATTTCTTTGGTGTTGGTTGTGATCTCCCCTCTTTCAATCATGATTTTATTGATTTGGGTCATTTCTCTTCTCTTTTTGCTAAGTCTGGGCAGGGGTTTATCAATCTTGTTAATTCTTTCAAAGAACCAGCTCCTAGTTTCGTTGATCTGTTCTACTGTTCTTTTAGTTTCTATTTCATTGATTTCTGCTCTGATCTTTATTATTTCTCTTCTCCTGCTGGGTTTAGGCTTTATTTGCTGTTCTTTCTCCAGCTCCTTTAGGTGTAGGGTTAGGTTGTGTACTTAAAGATCAGTCCCAAAGATTCTGAATAGTTGTGTTTTCATTTTCATTGGTTTCCATGTATTTTTTTAATTATTCTTTAATTTCCTGGTTCACCCATTCGTTCTTCAGTAGGATGCTCTTTAGCCTCCATGTATTTGAGTTCTTTCTGACTTTTGTCTTGTGATTGAGCTCTAGTTTCAAAGCATTGTGGTCTGAAAATAGGCAGGGAATGATTCCAATCTTTTGGTACCGGTTGAGACCTGATTTATGACCTAGGATGTGATCTATTCTGGAGAATGTTCCATGGGCACTAGAGAAGAATGTGTATTCCGTTGCTTTGGGGTGGAATGTTCTGAATATGTCTGTAAAGTCCATTTGGTCCAGTGTGTCATTTAAAGTCTTTATTTCCTTGTTGATCTTTTGCTTAGACGATCTGTCCATTTCAGTGAGGGGGGTGTTAAAGTCCCCCACTATTATTGTATTGTTGTCGATGTGTTTCTTTGCTTTTGTTATTAATTGCCTTATATAATTGGCTGCTCCCATGTTAGGGGCATAGCTATTTACAATGGTTAGATCTTCTTGTTGGATAGACCCTTTAAGTAGGATATAGTGTCCTTCCTCATCTCTTATTACAGTCTTTGGTTTAAAATCTAATTTGTCTGATGTAAGGATTGCCACCCCAGCTTTCTTCTGGTGTCCATTAGCATGGTAAATGGTTTTCCACCCCCTCACTTTCAATCTGGGGGGTGTCTTTGGGTCTAAAATGAGTCTCTTGCAGACAGCATATCGATGGGTCTTGTTTTTTAATCCAGTCTGATAGCCTGTGTCTTTTGATTGGGGCATTGAGCCCATTTACATTCAGGGTAACTATTGAAAGATAGGAATTTAGTGCCATTGTATTGCCTGTAAGGTGACTGTTACCATATATTGTCTGTGTTCCTTTCTGGTCTATGTTGCTTTTAGGCTCTCTCTTTGCTTAGAGGACCCCTTTCAAGATTTCCTGTAGGGCTGGTTTTATGTTTGCAAATTCCTTTAGTTTTTGTTTGTCCTGGAAGCTTTTTATCTCTCCTTCAATTTTCAATGACAGCCTAGCTGGATATAGTATTCTTGGCTGCATATTTTTCTCATTTAGTGCTCTGAATATATCCTGCCAGTCCTTTCTGGCCTGCCAGGTCTCTGTGGATAGGTCTGTTGCCAATCTAATGTTTCTACCCTTGCAGGTTACATATCTCTTCTCCCGAGCTGCTTTCAGGATTTTCTCTTTGTCTATGAGACTCGTAAGTTTTACTATTAGATGTTGGGGTGTTGACCTATTTTTATTGATTTTGAGAGGGGTTCTCTGTGCTTCCTGGATTTTCATGCCTGTTTCCTTCCCCAAATTAGGGAAGTTCTCTGCTATAGTTTGCTCCATTATACCTTCTGCCCCTCTCTCTCTTTCTTCTTCTTCTGGGATCCCAATTATTCTAATGTTGTTTCGTCTTATGGTATCGCTTATCTCTCGAATTCTGCCCTCGTGATCCAGTAGTTGTTTATCTCTCTTTTTCTCAGCTTCTTTATTTTCCATCATTTCATCTTCTATATTACTGATTCTCTCTTCTGCCTCATTTATTCTAGCAGTTAGCGCCCCCATTTTTGATTGCACCTCATTAATAGCCTTTTTGATTTCTACTTGGTTGGATTTTAGTTCTTTTACTTCTCCAGAAAGGGTTTCTCTAATAACTCCCATATTTTTTTCAAGTCCAGCTAGTATCTTTAAAGTGATGATTCTGAACTCTAGATCTGACATTGTACTTATGTCCGTATTGAGTAGGTCCCTGGCAGTCGGTACTACCTCTTGTTCTTTTTGTTGAGGTGATTTTTTCCGTCTTGTCATTTTGTGCAGAGGAGAATAGATTAATGAGAGAACAAAATGCTAGCAGAGTAACAACGTCCCCAGAAAATATACTCTAAACAAATCAGAAAAAACCTGAAGCAGTGGGGAAAGAAAGGGAAAGAGAGAAAAAAGAAAAAGAAAAAAAAGAAAAAGATAAAGATAAAAACAAAAACAAACAAAACAAAACAACAACAACAAAAAAACCAGAATGTGATCGAATATGATCAGGCTGGTATATAGATCAGTGCCACACACTAGATTTGGGGTGTATTTTGGTCTTTTAGAATAAAGTGCCTCCCAAAATTTTAAAGAAAGAGAAACTTATATATGTACAAAAATAAGGGTTGATATGATGAAGGGATGGAATATGACTGTAAAGATGGAAATTATAAAAAATTTTATAAAAGGAATTGATAAGAAGTTGTTTGAAAAAAGAAAGAAGAGGATTTAAAAAAAGAAAAAAAAAAGGGAGAGGATGTGATCAGGCAGGGGAATAGAAAACACCATATACTAGAGATTTAGGGTATATTTTGATCTGTTAGAAGAAACTATCTCAAAATTTTAAAGAGAGAACAACTTATATATATAAGCCAAAAATACGGGTAACTACTATGAAGGGATAGAATATGACTCTAAAAATGAAAAATAAAAATTTTTTTTTTTTTTAAAAAAAGGGATTGATAAGATGTTGGTTGAAAAAGGGAAAAAGAAAAATTCAAAAAGAAAAAAAGACAGTTAAAAAAAAAATTAACTTTGAAAGACTACAGAATCATGGTAAAAAAGCCATGAATTGGGGCGCCTGGGTGGCTCAGTCGTTAGGCGTCTGCCTTCGGCTCAGGTCATGATCTCAGGGTCCTGGGATCGAGCCCCGCATCGGACTCCCTGCTCGGCGGGGAGCCTGCTTCTCCCTCTCCCACTCCCCCTGCTTGTGTTCCCTCTCTCACTGTGCCTCTCTCTGTCAAATAAATAAATAAAATCTTTAAAAAAAAAAAAAAAAGCCATGAATTCTATGTGCAGTAGTCCCCTACAGCTGGAGTTCTGCCGTTCTCATTGATCGGTAAACTTGGTCTTGGCTGGCTGTTTTCGCTGATCTTCTGGGGAGGGGCCTGTTGCCGTGGTTTCCAAATGTCTTTGCCGGAGGCAGAATTGCCCCGCCCTTGCCCCCTCCCGGGTAAGTAATCTGCTCGGGTTTGCTCTCCGGGGCTTTTGTTCCCTGCGAGCTTTCCGTACAGCTTTGGAGGCGGAGAGTGAAAATGGCGGCCTCCCAATCTCCGCCGCGGAGGAGCCGAGAACTCGGGGCCCCGCTTCTCAGTGAGACCCCAGAGAAAAGCCGTCAGTCACTCCCGTCTCCCCGGTCTCCGGCCGCACTCCGTGCTCACCCGGCCTGTGACCGCGCGTTTCTATCTCTGGCACCCGAGCCCATGTGGAGTCTCCACCCCAGCAGATCCCTGCGGCGCACTCCCGCGCGGCTCCTCCCGGGGGAGGAAGGTGAGTCTCCCCGGATCTGCCGCTTGTTGGGTCCCTGCTGGAGGAGCAGTGGCCCGATTGTGCCGTGGATCCCGGTTTATGGCAACCCCGAGCTGGGAGCCCGCTCCTCGGCTCGCCTCTGCAGCCGGCTTCCCCACTCCGATACCTGGGGGCTCTGTCGCACTCAGGCACCCCCGGGCTTTCTGTGACCCGTGGGTCCTGAGACCACACTGTCCCGGAGGGTTCCACCCCCCGCTTAGCCACCGGAGCGACGTCCCTCAGTGGAGCAGACTTTTAAAAGTTCCGATTTTGTGCTCCGCGGCTCTATCACTTGCCAGAAGCGGCGGACGGAGGCCCCTCCCCCGCCGTCTATCCTCCCGAATATCGCCTCGGATTCACTTCTCCGCACGTCCTACCT
>NW_025410644.1:0-6822 GCF_002201575.2 Neomonachus schauinslandi | reverse complement strand
CAAGAGACTCATTCTGAACCTAAAGATACATCCAGACTGAAAGTGAAGGGATGGAGATCCATCTTCTGAGGCCAGCAGACCTCACAAGAAAGCTGGGGTAGCAATTCTTATATCAGACAAATTACATTTTTAAACTAAAGACTGTAGTTAGAGACAGAGAAGGACACTATATCATTCTTAAAGGGTCTATCCAACAAGAAGATCTAACAATTGTAAATATCTATGCCCCCAACATGGGAGCAGCAAACTATATAAATCAAATATTAACCAAAATAAAGTCATATTGATAATGATACATTAATTGTAGGAGACCTCAATACTCCACTCTCAGCAATAGACAGATCATCTAAGCAGAAAATCAACAAAGAAACAAGAGCTTTGAATGACACACTGGACCAGATGGACCTCAAAGATATGTACAGACCATTCCAGCCTAAAACAACAGAATACTCATTCTTCTCAAGCACACATGGAACTTTCTCCAGAATAGACCACATACCAGGTCACAAATCAGGTCTCAAATAATACCAAAAGATTGAGATTATTCCCTGCATAATCTCAGACCACAGTGCTTTGAAACTGGAACATAATCCCAAGAAAAAATTTGGAAGAAATTCAAACACTTGGAAGCTAAAGACCACTCTGCTCAAGAATGTTTGCATCAACCAGGAAATCAAAGAAGAACTTAAACAATTCATGGAAACCAATGAGAATGAAAACACATCGGTCCAAAACCTATGGGATACTGCAAAGGCAGTCCTAAGGAGGAAATACATAGCCATCCAAGCCTCATTCAGAAAAATAGAAAAATCCCAAATTCACCAACTAACTCTACACCTTAAAGAACTAGAAAAAAAGCAACAAATGATGCCTAAGCCATGCATTAGAGAAAAATAATTAAGATTAGAGCAGAGATCAATGAATTAGAAACCAGAAACACAGTAGATCAGGTCAACAAAACTAGAAGCTGGTTCTTTGAAAGAATTAATAAGATCGATAAACCACTGGCCAGATTTATCCAAAAGAAAAGAGAAAGGACCCAAATTAATAAAATTATAAATGAAAGGGGAGAGATCATGACTAACACCAAGGAAATAGAAACCATTATTAGAAATTATTATCAACAGCTATATGCCAATAAACTGAGCAATGTGGAAGAAATGGGTGCCTTCCTGGAAACTATAAATGCCCAAGACTGAAACAGGAAGAAATTGACAACCTGAATAGGCCAATAACCAGTAACAAGAATCAAGGAGTGATCAAAAACCCTCCAAAAAACAAGAGTTCGGGACCTTATGGATTCCCTGGGGAATTCTACCAAACACTTAAAGAAGACAATGAATCGTGGATCACCACATCAAAAACTAATTATGTATTGTATGGTGACTAACATAACATAATAAAATTAAATTAGAAAAAAAGAAAGTATAAAAGAAAAAAATAACATTTAAAGAAGAAATTATACCTATTATCCTGAAGGTGTTTCAAAAAATAGAAACAGAAGGAAAGCTTCCAGACTCATTCTATGAGGCCAACATTACCTTGATCTCCAAACCAGGCAAAGACCCCATCAAAAAGGAGAATTTCAAACCCATATCCCTGATGAATATGGATTCCAAAATTCTCAACAAAATCCTAGCTAATAGGATCCAACAATATGTTAAAAAGATCATCCACCATGACCAAGTGGGATTTATCCCCGGAATGCAAGTGTGGCTCAACATTTGCAAATCAATCAGTGTGATAGAACACATTAATAAGAGAAGAAGAACCATATGGTCCTCGCAATTGATGCAGAAAAAGCATTTGGCAAAATACAACATCCTTTCTTGATTAAAAGTCTTCAGAGTATAGGGAACATTCCTGAAGTTCATAAAATCTATCTATGAAAAACCCACAGTGATTATCATCCTCAATGGGGAAAAGCTGAGAACCTTTCCCTTAGGATCAGGAACACGTCAAGGATGCCCACTCTCGCCACTATTGTTCAAAATAGAACTAGAGGTCCTGGCAACAACAATCAGACAACAAAAAAAATAAAAGGTATTCAAATTGGCAAAGAAGTCAAACTCTCTCTCTTCACAGATGACATGATACTTTATGTGGAAAATCCAAAAGACTCCACCCCCAAATTACTAGAACTCATCCAGCAATTCAGTAATGTGGCAGGATAAAAAATCAAGGCACAGAAATCAGTTGCTTTCTTATATACTAACAATGCAACTGTAGAAAGAGAAATTAGAGAAATGATACCATTTACAATAGCACCAAAAACCATAAGATAACCTAGGAATAAACCTAACCAAAGAGGTAAAAGATCTATACTCTAGGAATTACAGAACACTCATGAAAGAAATTGAAGAAGACAAAAAAGATGGAAAAATATTCCATGCTCATGGATTGGAAGAATAAACATTGTTAAAATGTCTATGCTACCCAGAGCAATCCATACCTTCAACGTCATCCCGATCAACATGCCAATGACGTTTTTCAAAGTCCTGGAACAAACAATCCTAAAATTTGTATGGAATCAGAAAAGACCCAACTTGCAAAGAAAATGTTGAAAAAGAAAAACAAAGCTGGGGGCATCACATTGCCTGATTTCAAGCTATACTGCAGAGCAGTGATCATCAAGACAGCATGGTACTCGCATAAAAACATACATATAGACCAATGGAACAGAATAGAGAGCCCAGATATGGACCCTCAACTCTATGGTCAAATAATCTTCAACAAAGCAGGAAAAAATATGCAATGGAAAAAAGACAGTCTCTTCAATAAATGGTGCTGGGAAATTGGGCAGCTATATACAGAAGAATGAAACGCAACCATTCTCTAACACCACACACAAAGATAAATTCAAAATGGATGAAAAACCTCAATATGAGACAAGAATGCATCAAAATCCTACAGGAGAACATAGGCAGCAACCTCTTCAACATCTTCCACAACAACTTCTTTCAAGATACATCTCCAAAGGCAAGTGAAACAAAAGCAAAAATGAACTTTTGGGACTTCATCGAGACAAAAAGCTTCTTCACAGCAAAGGAAACAGTCAACAAAACTAAAAGGCAACACATGGAATGGGAGATGTTTGCAAATGACATTACACATAAAGGCTTGATATCCAACGTCTATAAAGAAGTTCTCAAACTCAACACTCAAAAAACAAATAAACCAGTCAAAAGTGGGCAGAAGCCATGAACAGACACTTCTCCAAAGAAGACAAAGAAATGGCTAACAGACACATGAAAAAATGCTCAACATTACTAGCAAATCAAAACCACATTGAGATACCACCTTACACCAGTTAGAATGGCAAAAATTGACAAGACAGGGAACAACAAATGTTGGCGAGGATGTGGAGAAAGGGAAACCCTCTTACACTCTTGGTGGGAATGCAAGCTGTTTCAACCACTTTGGAAAACAGTATGGAGGTTCCTCAAGATGTTAAAAATAGAGCTACCCTATGACCCAGCAATTGCACTCTTAGATATTTACCCCAAAGATACAGATGTGGTGAAAAGAAGGGGCACATGCACCCAATGTTCATAGCAACATTTCCACAGTACCCAAACTGTAGACATTGCCGAGATGCCCTTCAACAGATGAATGGGTAAAGAAGATCTGGTCCATATATACAATGGAATGTTACTCAGCCATCAGAAAGGATGAATATCTACCTTTTCCATCAACACAGATGGAACTGGAGGGGATTATGCTAAGTGAAATATGTCAAGCAGAGAAAGACAATTATCATATAGTTTCACTCATATGTGGAACATAAGCAATAGCATGGAGGACATTAGGAGAAGGACAGGAAATCTGAAGAGAAAGAAATCAGAGTGGGAATCGAACCATGAGAGACTCTGGACCCTGGGAAACAAACTGAGGGTTTCAGAAGGGAGGGAGTGGGGAGGGGGGTAACAGGGTGGTAGGTATTAAGGAGGGCAGATTCTGTGATGAACACTGGGTGTTATATGCAACTAATGAATCATTGAACACTACATCAAAAACTAATGAAGTATTGTATGGTGACTAACATAACATAATAAAATAAAATTTTAAAAAAACTAATGATGTACTGTACCATGACTAACTGAACATAAAAAAAAAGAAAGAAAGAAAACAAATTGTGGCTCACACACAAAAAAAGAGATAGAGACCCACCGTTACAAAACCAAGAGGAGAGAGATGGCGACCTACAGTAACAAACATAGAGGAGACAGACACAGAATACAGATAGAGTCCCACAATAACACACCTTAGATGAGACAGAATACAGGTAAGATATAGAGACACACAGTCAAGAAACTAGAGGAAATAGAACACAGGAAAGAGATGGAGACCCAAGTAACAGATCCAAGAGGAGACAGAAGACAGGCAGGAGATAAAGACCCACAGTACAGAACCTAGAGGAGATGTATGAGAGGTAAGAGAAAGAGACACAGAGTAACATAGTCTAAAGAAGAGAAATGGTAGGTAAGAGATGAGACCCACAGTAATGGAACCAAGAGGAAGGAGATGAAAGGTAAGACATAGAGACTCTGCTACAAATACAGCTAAACTAAGCTAGAGACATACACATAGACATAGAGGGACTTCTTTCCAGGAACTGGCTCATGTGCTTGTGGGGATCGGCAGGCAAATCCAGAACCCATAGGGCCACCCAACAGCCTGGAATCTCAGGCAAGAACTAACACTGCAGGCTTGTGGCAGAATTCCTTTGTCTGCAGGAAACCTCAGGTTTTGTTCTTCAGTCCTTTGACTGATTGGATGAGCCCCACCCATGTTATGGAGGATAATGTCCTCTCCCTCAAGTAAGCTCTTTTACCTGCACAGGGAGAACGCTGTCTGGTTGAATAGCCCGGCTGAGTGAGCGTGGGAGACTGACCGTCCTGGGACCTCCTCTTGCTCCATGCTCACAAGAAGCTGGGGGCATCACTGTCACTGTCACAGTCTTACCTGGAAGAAACTGCAGCCTTGGAGAACCTCAGCCCCCTGCCTGTGGGGAGGGTGCCAGGGTTTGCACCATGTCTTCTGACCCCAAGGCTCATGCACTGTCCACTGTCCACACTGCCTCTTGGAGAATCTCCAGAACATCCTCCTGATTCCGATTCCTGCCTTTGGGGACAGGTCACGGGAGGTGGTCCTGCTGCCCAGAGATGTTGGGTGAGGACAGAAGCCCTGGAAAGGCTCTGAAGATGCCATCCCTTTATCTGTGGGATAAGGACTTACCAGAGGGAAACTGTGCCATCAACACCAGCAGCGAGCACACTGTGCTCAGTGACACAGGAATGTCTCTGGATACAAGGGTCTGACAGACCAGGGCAAAGACAGACATTAAGTAAATCATTCCACAAACAAGTAAGGACCATCATGACAAGTGCCGTGAGTAGAGAGCATCGGTGTCCTGAGGCCCCCTAACAGAAGAGCCCAATCTGTGGGATCAAGGTAGGCTTTCCTGGGGGAGCACCCTGAGGCAGAACCCCTAGAGGAAGCAGTGTGGCTGCCCTGGGCCTGCTCCTCTGCACCTGCTCTCCTGCCCGCCCAGGCTACGGAACCTCGTCGACCCAGGAGAACATGGCCATCTGGAAGAAGACATGCATGCCACATTACAGGATAGTTTCCAAAACAGAGTGTGATCCTGACTCCCATATGGACACATAACGAATGTCTTTCAAATATTTCTGTAACTCGTCAATTCAGTAGAATCAAAGTATCTCATTTCTATCGTTGAATCAAGAATGCTACGAAGCATTTATACATAGTTGCATTTTCAAATGCATCTGGTTTATTCCATGGGAGGCAGGAAGAACCCACCATCCTTCCAAAGGAGAGAATTTGCATTGCCACCCACTACCTACAACTCACGGGAATGTATGATAGCTTAAAGACAATGATCCACCCACCTGGAAGGGTGTACGAGACAATGCCTTTATTCCCAATGAACACATAAGAAGTCATCTTTGGGTCCATTTCCGACACTTGCACAATATTTCCTAAAAGCATTTGTAACTGACAGAATATCCAGAATACGTACAGCACTCCTGCAAATCAATTGGAAAAATCACACAATTCGAGAGAGAAATGGATACGGGAATTGAACCGATGTTTCACAACAGATCCGAATAGCCGTTAAACCTATGGGAAGGATGCAGGGCCTCCCTAGGTACACGGGAAGTGATCATTTCGGAGAAACCGCAGGAGAGAAAGTGGTTTCATTCCAACAGGGCAGAGCTGCTTGTACCAGAATAAATTTGCAGGCAGCAAGTATAAACTGGAAGCAGTGCTCGGCCAACAGAGATCAGAAGACAGCGGAGAAACACCAGAAGCAAGCCGATACTGGAGAAGATCGCTCCCGGGAAAGATCTGTCTGAAGGCAAAGCCCAGTCGTGCAGCAGGTGCAGTCAGAGGGCAGGCAGAATCCGCCGCTGGCCCAGGGTCCAGGCAGGCCATGGGGCTCGGGGCCGCACCTAGGGAGCAGCTGGGAATTAAGGGGAAGGAGTCAGCGAGGGGGAACCCCAAATTCTGTATGTAAGTGCTCTTCAAACCCTTGGCTGATCCCTTGACTGGGCACCTGTAGGGGAAACTAAGAGGGACCCAGCAGGCACACCAGTCAGAAGATCAAAGAACAGAGGGCCAGCTCCTCATACCAGACAGAGGAACCCACACAAACACGTGCACACAGGCTCACATGCACATGGAGACACATGCACACACACACACAGGCTGTCCCAGGTCAGTGAATAAAGGGCAGCATTGTGGGTCCACACAGGGCACTGTGCAGGCAGGAAGGTGTGACGCCAGAGCAGGGCAGCC
>NW_025410643.1:0-6824 GCF_002201575.2 Neomonachus schauinslandi | reverse complement strand
AATGAAAATTTAAGATCCCAAAAAACACTGTGCCCAAATATTCACTGTGGGATTATTTGTAGTCTCTAAAGACTGGAAACAAACCAAAATATCCCTCAAAAGGGGAGCAGATGAACAAACTGTGGCATTTCCAACCTAGGGAGCACAACTCAGTGATAAAAAGTAATAAAGTTAGGATACCACAAAATGTGGATGGATTCCAGGTATATTATCCTGAGTGAAAACAAACAAACAAAAAAACATCATCACTGGTCACAGCTGTAGGGGTCCCCTCATGTAACAAAATGCCAACAAAATGGCAACACAAAATGCCAAAGTGTAGAACACAGGGGTGAATGGCATGGAAGGGATGGCTGGGGCAGGGGAGGGTAGCATGAGGGAAATCTTCGTGCTGATGGAGTAGTTCCATACCTGGATTGTGCTGTTGAACATATAAATGTCCATGACAAAGTGACAGACCTAGACATATCCATCATAACACTGTCAGTTTCCTGGTGCGAATAGTGTCCTGCAGTGTTGTAGGATGTTACCTTGGGGCAAAATGAGCCAAGAGTGCTTCTGCAACGGGACATTTCTGTACTATCTGAACCTTCCTGTGAATCACTATATGTACCTAAATCCCTCCCTAGCTATAGTATTGCTCTACCTTTCAACACACCTCAGAATAATTCCCTAAAGCTATCAGTCCCACCCTGACTCCTTGAAGCTCCAAGCTTCCCCAGGACCCTAATGTGTGGGTATTAAGCAGCAGCGTTGGAGGCAGGAGGAACCTGGTGATGGTCTGTGACTGGGCAGGTGCTGGGCTGTGATGTGCTGTACCCTAAGGGGCAGAGAAGGCCACGTGTGGGACAGGACAGAGGCAGGACCTAGAGTGCTCTCCTCCTGAACCTGCTGTTTTGAGTTTGGGAAGGAACTGACAGGACATGGACCTGGTTCACAGCCTGCCCTCCCTCCTCTGGACAGCATCTGTCCCCTGCTCTTGTAGATCCCCTCGCCAACCCTGCCTTCTCCTGCATCCTGCTCACACAGCCATCCCCCCAAATTTGCCCACAATTTACAGATGAACGAGTGGGGGATCAAGGGGTGAACTGCTCTGCTTCAAACCCCCAAAGTGGGGTCCCAGCACCTCCAAGATCCTGCTGTGTCCAGAAACATGTGTCTGGTAAGTGGGGTCTGAGCAGGTGGCTACTAGAGGTTAGCAGCGTTGATCACACTGTCATCCACTTCCCCCTCAAATCCAAGTAACCTGGACTCCACCAGCCTCCCCACTGGCTCCTGAAAGCAGCAGCCCTCCTATAAGATCAGACACCATCCATTTTAGAGATACTAACCTCTCTCCTCCCAAGTCCCCCTCATTTTGACCTTCCCTAAGAGAGCTTTTTCATGGCTCTAATCAGTTCATGCCAAGGTGATATGAGCACACTGCCTTGAGCTCCCCCAAGGGGCCATGGCTCTAGGCTCTCTGACCTCCACTACAGTCACAGGCAGACCCCAGCTCATGAGCATCCACAAGGCACTTGAGCTCCCACATCCTGTGCTGAGGTTAAGGGATAATCTCTAGTGAGAAGACAAACCTGGAACCTTAGTTTCCTCCTTCCTTCTGTCCAATGAGTGGCAGAATCTCAACTCTGCCTATTAGAGGTAGACACCTTCCTCCATATCCACAGATATCTGAGTATTCCATGCGCACCTGCTCGCACCTGTTCCTACCTGTCTCCTTTTCTTCTTTACTCTGTCCATCCACCCGTCCACATGGAGCAGCAAGTAGTAATCTGTGTCTCCCCCAACTTCTGCAGTGCTTCTGTAACTCAGAGCAGAAAGCCCACACTCCAGGCTCCTCACTCCAGTCTGTACATACCTCACCCACAGGAAATCATCCAGAGGCAGGGAATGGTCCCCTGCTTCTGGCCTCCCTCCAGCCTGGTTCCCTCATCTTGTCACATTTACTCTTCAGAGGTCTGCATCACACAGGGACATGCAGTCAGGAAATACTAGCTCTGGTGACCAGAGTTTGGAAACTTCATGCCAGGGTCCAAACTCCAATTTGCCAGAGTATGTGTGATGGGGCTAGGGATATAAAACATTTTTGCAGAAATACCTACATATGGACAGTACAGCTTATTTTTTCCTTCCTTCAGAATGGGGATGACCTCAGCAGCTGACCTTGATTTCTACAAAACAGGATGTCTGAAAGTGTTGATGGGGATCGGAAGGTTGTGCTCAGGGTCAGCTCTGCATAATTCACTGACACTTTCTCAGAGATGTGGAGGTCCCTGCCCACCAACTGGAGAATGTGATGACTTCTAAGGCACAGTAGTGACGGTAACCCAGGCTGTACGTCACAGTCACCCAGGGGCTGTTTCCTGTACTCATATGAAATAATGGTTTTAAGTTATTTAGGCCTCTGAAAAATATTAAAACTCTCACTCCTGGAGATGACCAAACTTTTCCAAGCTCCGCATTTATGTCATCTTGGATGGGAGGGTGCAGGGACATCACCACTTGGATGACATTGCCTGGGAGGCAAAACTTCCAGCAGTCCTTGATGTACCCCAAAAATCTCTCCACCTCATAGACCTGAGCCTGCTTCTCACCCCACTACTTGACTTGTTTCTCTAAGGTCTCCACCTCTTCTTCCAGGATGGAGCACCTCTCCTTCATCTGGAGGACCTTTGCCAATGAGTCCTCTGTACTCAGGGCCTGGGGTCTCTTCTACAATCCCCTCCAGTCCCCGCACCTCATGTCCTGCTGTGGGTTCTGTTTCAAACTCTCCAAACTTTTGGTTTGACTCCGCTTTTTGGCTTGGTATCCTTTTCTCTCTCTCTCTCTTTTTTTTTTAAGATTTTATTTATTTATTTGAGAGAGACTGAGAGAGAGAGTACATGAGAGGGGGGAGGGTCAGAGGGACAAGCAGACTCCCTGCTGAGCAGGGAGCCTGATGCGGGACTCGATCCAGGGACTCCAGGATCATGACCTGAGCCGAAGGCAGTCGCTTAACCAACTGAGCCACCCAGGCGCCCGGTATCCTTTTCTCTTGAGGAGAATTCTCAAAAAGATGAGGGCTACCCAGGTGACAAGCCAATCAGAACCGGATTGCCTTATGCTCTTCTGGGTTGGATAGCTTTTCTTCTGTGGGCTCCTTTGCAGTCTATGGTCCAGGTGATTCATTTAGCCATGCCAGACTGTGTTGGAGAGCTCCTAGCCTAAGTGCTCCTGGTGTTCTGGGGACCTGATTACGCTGTGGTTGGCAGGGATGGTGTCCTCATGATCTCAGGGTGCTTCTGTTCAGCCTGGTGTCCAGGGGATTCTTGTGCCCAGTGCTTGGCTGGGTTGGAGGGCTCCTGCTCAGAGGATTCTACCTCAGCCTGGTGTCAAGCAGAAAACATACAGAGAGCTAACAGACAGATGAAAATACTCACAACAGCATTCAACTTCATGTAAATGCACGTCAAAATCAAGATGCGATGCCCCCTCACAACTGTCAGAATGGCTAAAATTAAGAAAACAGGAAACAACAGATGTTGGCGATGATGTGGAGCTAGAGGAAGCCCTGACACTCTTTGTGGGAATGCAAACTGGCCCAGCTACTCTGGAAAACAGTATGGCGGTGCTGCAAAAAGTTAAAAATTGAACTACCCAATGACACAACAATTGTACTGCTAGGTATTTAGCTGACGGACACAAAAATACTTATTCCTAAGGGCACATGCATCCCCATGTTTATGGTAGTATTATCAACAATAGTGACATTATGGAAAGAGACCAAATGTCTATCAACTGATAAATATGCAAAGATGTTACATAACACATTCACCAAAAGAATGAAATCTTGCCATTTCCGATGAAGTCAACAGAACATGAGTGTGTTATGCTAATGAAATGATGTCAGTCAGAAAAAGGCAAATACCATATGGTGTCACTAACATGTGAAATTTAAAAACAAAACAGATAAACAGAGGGGTATTAAACTACAACACAAACATCAACAACAACATCAACAACAGCAAAAGGGAAGCAAATCATAAGGAACTGCTAAATATCGTAAACAAACTGAGGGTTGATGGAGAGCTTTAGAGGCAGATGTGCTAAATTCATTATTTGAATATATGTGTTGTGATGAGCTATGGGTGTTATATGTAGGTGACGAAGCATTAAATTCTACAGCTGAAATCAATTTCACCCTATATGTTACCTAACTAGAATTTAAATAAAAATTTGGAATTAAAAAAAAAACAACTTTGCACATAATGAACATGTATAGACTTATTCCAATATCATTAGCACACACATTATTTCATACTTATATGGAGTATACACCAAAATAGATCATATTCTGAGCTGCAAAATACACCTTTACAAAGGTAATAGAAGTCATATAGTGTCTGTTGGCCGAACATAGTGGAATGAAACTAGAAATCAATGTCAGAAAGCTAAATTAAACATTCCATCATATGTGGGGATTAAACACATGTCTAAATAACATGGGAAAACACATAAATCTCAAGACACATTTTATTTTTCTAAAATTTACTTATTCATAATCTCTACAACCAACATAGGGATTGAACGCACCACCCCAAGGTCAAGAGCCACATCCTCTTCTGACTGAGCCAGCCGGTTGCCCCTAAAATGTTGAAATACATAAAAATAAAACAAAACTTAGTGAATGTTATGGGATGCAGAGGCACAGTGCTTACTTGGAAATGTGTTGTGTTGAATGCATGTATTTATGAAGAAAAGTCTAATATCAATAATTTACATTTGCATCTCAGGAAATATAAATGCTAGATCAAATTAAATACATTGTAATGAAAAAGAAGAAAAGAAGATTGGAATAATAAAAATTAGAGGAGAAATCGTGAAGTCAATAGAGAAAATCAATAAAATGCAAAAAAAATAACATATTCTTTGAAATTAGGTGATTGGGATTAAGGAGTGCCCTTGTTGGGATGAGCACCTGGTGATTTATGGAAGTGTTGAATCAGTATATTGTACACCTGAAGGTAATATTACACTCTGTGTTAACTGAGTAGAATTTAAATAAATACTTACAAAAATGATTAATGAAATTAATAAAACTCTAATCAGGCTAATTAAGTAAAATGTGAGAGAGAAGACACAAGTTATTAATAGCAGAAATAAAAGAGGGGACATGATTACTGCTCCCATTGAAATTAAAAGGATAGTAAAAGAATATTCTAAATAACTCTATGGTGAGAAATTTAATAATTTAGTGGAAATGGGCAAATTCTTTGAAAGACACAATTTGCCAAAACTCATTAAGAAGGGATAGACGAAATGAATAGGTCTATGTCTATTGAATAAATTGAATAAATAATTAATAACCTCCCAAAACAGAAACACAGGCCCAAGTGGGTTCCCTGGCAAATTTTATTAAACTTTGAAGGAACAGATTAAATTAATTATCTACAATTCCTTTCAGAGTATAAAAGCAACTGAAACATTTCTGATTCCTTCTGTGATATCACCATTACCTCATTATAATTCCAACAATGACAGAAAAAAACCTACACATCAGTGTCTCTTATGAACAGAGATGCAAGGAGCCTCAAAAAGTTATTACACATTGAATGCAACAATGTATAATAAGAATTATACACCACAATGATGTGGATCTATTCCTGGTATGAAAGATCGATTTAACATTCCAAAATCATTTAATGCAATTCATTACATCAACAGACTAAATTATAAAATAATCACCAGTCCATATTAATACATGAAATCCATTGTACAGTATCTGATACCCACTCAAAAATTAAAACTCTCGGGGCGCCTCCACATCAGGCACCCTGCTCCATGGGAAGCCTGCTTCTCCCTCTCCCACTCCCCCTGCTTATGTTCCCTCTCTTGCTGTGTCTCTCCCTGTCAAATAAATAATTAAAATTAAATTAAATAAAATTTAAAAACCTCTCAGTAAACTGGGGCAATAGAGGTAACAGTTCAAATTGAAAAAAAAAAAAATACCTACAAGAAACTTCCTGCCAAATTTATACTTAATGGTAGGAAACTAGAAGCCTTCCCACTAAGATCAGGAACAAGGCAGATATGTTCCCTCTCACTGCTCCTTTTCAGCATTGTGCAGAAAGTAGTAAGAAATACAATTAGACAAGGAACAGAAAAGAAACGTATATAAATGGAGAAGGAAAAGTTAAAAACGCTGTTGTTCATACTTGAGCTATTTATTGGATAGAAAACCCAAAAGAGTTGACAAAAGCACTCGTGAAAATAATAGGTAATTTACCAAATTTGCAAGACAAAATTTTAATATACCAACCTGCAACCCTGCCGTATGCCATCAATGAACAAGTGTAATATGGTATGGAAAACACAATATCATTTACATTAGCACTAAGGGGGAAAAAAAGAAAAAAAGGAAGAAAGAAAATTGTTGCGTACAAATGTAATACAATATGTACCAGATCTCTACGGAAAATTGTACAGAATTCTGATGAATGCAATTAGAACCGAATAAACGATGAGATGTTCCATTTTCAAGGATAGGAGAACTTAATGTCATGAAGATATTCGTTCTATTTGTTTAGATTTATAGATCTGATGAAATAGCAATGAAAATTCCATCAAGTTATTTTGCAGACATTGACAATGTGATTATATACTTATGTGGGAGAAAAAAGACCTAAAATAGCCAACACTATATTGAAAAGGAAGAATGTTGAAAGATGAGTGATATCCAAATTCAAGATTTTCTACAAAGCTGCATAAATCATGACTGGCTGTCTGGTGTGAGAATAAATGAAGACATCAATGGCAAAAAAAAAAAAAAAAAAAAAAAAAAAAAA
>NW_025410642.1:0-6828 GCF_002201575.2 Neomonachus schauinslandi | reverse complement strand
CTCCACAATGACAACATGCTAAATCAGATTTCTAACCCCCTTCTTCCCACCTTCATCACACCAACATTGAAGACTACCTTCTCCCCTAACTGGCCTTCATTACACAAATTCCACATTCCACAGATCATCATGCCACCACTCCATCACAACAATTCTGACTCCCACCCCTCCACTCCATGACTTCAATCACATATGCAATCCCCCCATCTCTTCTGTGGTCCACCTCCACCATGCCCACTCTGATCCACACCTCCTAATCCAGGTTTGAGTGATAACAGTGGTGCAATGGAGGAGTTGAGAAATGATTTGTTTGTGGAAGGAGGCAGGTGCAGGGAGAGGAGGAAGAGGAAGCTAATTATATTAATGGACATTGTATCTAAATGTAACAAAGACAACATAAAACTAGAGCATATATGGAAGTCAGGTTAGAGACACAGGTTGCTATTAAAAAAGAAGATATACATAAAACTACCAACTTGAATATTGACTTATGTCTTCTGGAATTCTACTTCCCTGGTCCCTCAGTGTGAACATATGATGCAGTTATGAAATGTAAATGGGCTTCTGGGGAGGATTTTGTTTTTCTTACTAAAACAGTTGACATTTTTGCTCCTATCTACTCTTCTTCCTGCTTTAAAAACAGATAAAATGTCACAGATATAGATACAAATCTGTGAACAAAATTTATGGAAATTTGGTTTGATGTCATGAAACTAACTCCAAGATGACAACCTGACACTGGTTGTTATAATTCCAAAAGGATAATGTATGTGAAAATGATTTTTAAACTATGATGTACTGCTAAGTGTGGGGTGTGGCAGTTCACGATGTACTGCTAAATGTGGGGTGTGGAAGTTCATGATATTATTAGTATGATTCCATTATAAATCATTTTGAGGATATCATATGATATTTATTGTGATTGGAAAAGATAGATATAATTCTTCTAATTATATCTCAGTTGGTATCTGTGATCAAGTCAGCCCTAAAACCTACATCCGTTAATTCCTTGTGTAGTGTGATTTTCCTGGGGAAAGAAATTATGTGATAACATTGCAGCAGGCAGATACAAAATACAAGACCATCTATGAAATAATACACTTTTAAAGAACAATGTGCACAGCTTTAGAAATAATCCAGTAAAATCAAAGTGTAATTTTAAGAAAAGTGAAGAATAGAATTTGTTACCTGAAGACTCAAACTTCCCTCCTCCATCACCCCAACATTGCCTCCCACCCTTCTCTTCACCACCTCCAAACATCACAAGGCCTTCCATCTCCACGTCTCAACCACCTCCATCACCCCAACCCTGACAAACACCACCTCACTTCCAAAACTACCATTAACACAGCCCCACCTCCCACATACCACCCTCTACCACTCACCACAAACCTGCTCACCATCTCTTCTGTTCCACCAAACCACCACATGAAACTCATTTCCCACCTCCTCCCCTCCAATGCCTCCATCTACCATGACCCTGACTTCTTTCCATGCACCACCTTCATCATGCCAACAACTTCCTCACCTCATCCATTCACCACCATTTTAAAATTATTATGCTTTTATTATTATTATATTATTATTATTTATTATCATACATTACATCATTAGATTAGATGTAGTGTTCCATGATTCGTTGCTTGTGTATAACACCCAGTGCTCCATTCAATATGTGCCCTCTTTAATACCCATCACCAGGCTAACCCATCCCCCAACCCCTTCCCCTCTAGAACCGTCAGTTTGTTTCTCAGAGTCCATAGTCTCTCATGGTTCGTCTCCCCCTCCAATTCCCCCCCCTTATTCTTTCCTTCTTGCTCTCTTCTTTTTTTTTTTTAACATATAATGTATTATTTGATTCAGAGGTACAGGTCTGTGATTCAACATTCTTACACAATTCACAGCGCTCACCATAGCACATACCCTCCCCAATGTCTATCACCCAGCCACCCCATCCCTCCCACCCCCCACCACTCCAGCAACCCTCAGTTTGTTTCCTGCAATTAAGAATTCCTCATATCAGTGAGATCATATGATACATGTCTTTCTCTGATTGACTTATTTCATTCAGCATAATACCATCCAGTTCCATCCATGTCGTTGCAAATGGCAAGATCTCATTCCTTTTGATGGCTGCATAATATTCCATTGTAGATATATACTACATCTTCTTTATCCATTCATCTGTCGATGGACATCTTGGCTCTTTCCATAATTTGGCTATTGTGGACATTGCTGCTATAAACGTCGGGGTGCACATACCCCTTCGGATCCCTACATTTGTATCTTTGTGGTAAATACCCAGTAGTGAAATTGCTGGGTTGTATGGTAGCTCTATTTACAACTTTTTGAAGAACCTCCATACTGTTTTCCAGAGTGGCTGCACCAGCTTGCATTCCCACCAACAGAGTAGAAGGGTTCCCCTTTCTTCGCATCCCCACCAACATCTGTCGTTTCCTGACTTATTAATTTTAGCCATTCTGACTGGTGGGAGGTGGTATATCATTGAGGTTTTGATTTGGATTTCCCTGATGCCGAGTGACGTTGAGCCCTTTTTCATGGGTCTGTTGGCCATTTGGATGTCTTCTTTGGAAAAATGTTCATGTCTTCTACCCATTTCATGATTAGATCATTTGTTCTTTGGGTGTTGAGTTTGATGAGTTCTTTATAGATTTTGGATACTAGCCCTTTATCTGATATGTCGTTTGCAAATATCTTCTCCCATTCTGTCGGTTGTCTTTTGGTTTTGTTGACTGTTTCTTTTGCTGTGCAAAAGATTTTTATATTGATGAAGTCCCAAGAGTTCATTTTTGCCCTTGCTTCCCTTGCCTTTGGCGATGTTTCTAGGAAGAAGTTGCTGCGGCTGAGGTCAAAGAGGTTGCTGCCTGTGTTCTCCTTTAGGATTTTGATGGACTCCTGTCTCACACTGAGGTCTTTCAACCATTTGGAGTCTATTTTTGTGTGTGGTGTAAGGAAATGGTCCAGTTTCATTCTTCTGCATGTGGCTGTCCAATTTTCCCAACACCATTTGTTGAAGAGACTGTCTTTGTTGCATTGGACATTCTTTCTTGCTTTGTCCAAGATTAGTTGACCATATGTTGAGGGTCCATTTCTGGGCTCTCTATTCTGTTCCATTGATCTATGTGTCTGTTTTTGTGCCAGTACCATACTCTCTTGATGATGACAGCTTTGTAATAGAGCTTGAAGTCCGGAATTGTGATGCCACCAGCTTTGCTTTTCTTTTTCAACATTCCAGAGCCTATTCGGTGTCTTTTCTGGTTCCATACAAATTTTAGGATTATTTGCTCCATTTCTTTGAAAAAAGTTGATGGTTATTTTGATGGGGATTGATTGCATTCAATGTGTAGATTGTTCTAGGTAGCACTGACATCTTCACAATATTTGTTCTTCCAATCCATGAGCATGGAATGTTTTTCCATTTCTTTGTGTCTTCCTCAATTTCTTTCATGAGTATTTTATAGTTTTCTAAGTACAGATTCTTTGCCTCTTTGATTAGATTTATTCCTAGGTATCCTATGGTTTTGGGTGCAATTGTAAAGGGGATCGACTCCTTAATTTCTCTTTCTTCTGTCTTGTTGTTGGTGTATAGGAATGCCACTGACTTCTGTGCATTGATTTTATATCCTGCCACTTTACTGAATTCCTGTATGAGTTCTAGGAGTTTTGGGGTGGAGTCTTTGGGGTTTTCCACATAAAGTATCATATCATCTGCAAAGAGTGAGAGTTTGACTTCTTCTTTGCCTATTTGGGTGACTTTTATTTCTTTTGGTTGTCTGATTGCTGTGGCTAGGACTTCTAATACTATGATGAATAGCAGTGGTGATAGTGGACATCCCTGCCGCGTTCCTGACCTTAGGGGGAAAGCTCTCAGTTTTTCCCCATTGAGAATGATATTCGCTGTGGGTTTTGCATAGATGGCTTTTATGATATTGAGGTATGTACCCTCTATCCCTATACTCTGAAGAGTTTTGATCAAGAAAGGATGCTGTACTTTGTCAAATGCTTTTTCTGCATCTATTGAGAGGATCATATGATTCTTGTTCTGTCTTTTATTAATGTGTTGTATCACAGTGATTGATTTGTGGATGTTGAACCACCTTGCAGCCCAGGGATAAATCTCACTTGGTCATGGTGAATAATCTTTTTATTGGCTAGTATTTTGGTGAGAATTTTTGCACCCATGTTCATCAAGGATATTGTTCTGTAATTCAACTTTTTGATGGGGTCTTTGTCTGGTTTGGGGATCAAGGTAATGCTGGCCTCATAAAATGAGTTTGGAAGTTTTTCTTCCATTTCTATTTTTTGGAACAGTTTCAGAAGAATAGGTATTAATTCTTCTTTAAATGTTTGGCAGACTTCCCCTGGGAAGCTATCTGGCCCTGGGCATTTGTTTGTTGGGAGATTTTTGATTATTGCTTCAATTTCCTTAGTGGTTATAGGTTTTCTATTTCTTCCCTTTCAGTTTTGGTAGTTGATACATCTCTAGGAAAGCATCCATTTCTTCCAGATTATCTAATTTGCTGGCATATAGTTGCTCATAATATGTTCTTATAATTGTATTTCTTTGGTGTTGCTTGTGATCACTCTCTCATTCATAATTTTATTTAATTTGGTCATTTCTCTTTTCTTTTTGATAAGTCTGGCCAGGGGTTTATCAGGCCACCTCCACCTCCCACTACATGTATTCCAACTTTCATTCATTCCTCATCCTTCATTACTACCATCACAATATCCCAGTTTACTGCCTTCTTCCTAGTACTGCCATCACACCAGCTTGGACTCCCATTTTCCTCCATCAGACCAAGACTAATTCCCACTTCCTCTTCTGCATAACCATTACCACACCACTCCATCTCCAGATCCTCCCTTCATCCACCTCCAATATTCCAAACTTACCTTCTACTGCCTTTTCTCCACCATCTCCACCACAGAAAACCTGATTCTCACCTCCTCCCCACAACAACCTCCATTGGAGCAGCCTGCTTCCTATTTCCTCCCCTCCACCATGGCCATCATGCCTAACCAGATTCTTACCTCCTATCCTCTACCACCATTATCACACCAACACTGACTTCAAACTCTTCCCTTAAAACCTTCATCATACCAATCTTGCATCTCATCTCCTATCTTCTGCCACATCCATCACAACAAACCTGGCTTTCATTTGTTACCCTTTACCTCAATCACACCAAATCTAGCTCCAGTCATCTCACTTCTACCTCCTTTATCATATCAAACCACTTACTTCCCTTTTTCTTCCAATATCCAACATGTTGGATTTTTTTTTAATTTTATATTATATTATGTTAATCACCATACATTACATCATTAGTTTTTGATGTAGTGTTCCATGATTCATTGTTTGCATATAATACCCAGTGCTCCATTTAATACATGCCTTCTTTAAACCTCATCACCAGACTAACCCATCCCTCCACCCCCCTCCCCTCTAGAACCCTCAGTTTGTGTCTCAGAGTCCATAGTCTCTCATGGTTCATCTCCCCCTCCAATTTCCCCCTCTTCATTTTACCCTTCCTACTATCTTTTTTTTTTTTTAACATATAATGTATTATTTGTTTCAGAGGTACAGGTTTGTGATTCATCATTCTTACACAACTCACAGTGCTCACCATAGCACATACCCTCCCCAATGTCTATCACCCAGCCACCCCTCCCCTCCCACCCCCACCTCTCCAGGAACCCTCAGTTTGTTTCCTGAGATTAAGAATTGCTCATATCAGTGAGATCATATGATATATGTCTTTCTCTGATTGACTTATTTTGCTTAGCATAATACCCTCCAGCTCCATCCACTTCATTGCAAATGGCAAGATATTGGGGTTTTTTTGATGGCTGCATAATATTCCATTGTAGATATATATACCCCATCTTCTTTATCCATTCATCTGTTGATGGACATCTTGGATCTTTCCACAGTTTGGCTATTGTGGACATTGCTGCTATAAACATTGGGGTGCACATACCCCTTCAGATCCCTACATTTGTATCTTTGGGATAAATACCCAGTAGTGCAATTGCTGGGTCATATTGTAGCTCTCTTTTCAACTTTTTGAGGAACCTTCATACTATTTTCCAGAGTGGCTGCACCAGCTTGCATTCCCACCAACAGTGTAAGAGGGTTCCCCTTTCTCTGCATCCTCGCCAACATCTGTAGAGCAATCTACACATTTAATGCAATCCTTATCAAAATACCTCAACTTTTTTCAAAGAAATTGATTTTTTTTACATCAGCTGTACACCCAATATGGGGCTTGAACTCATGACTCTGAGATCAAGTCACATGCTCTACCAACTGAACCAGCCAGGCGCTCCACATCCATCATACTAATCTCACTGTTCTACAGCTCCTGTCACACCAACACTGACTTCCACCTACTCTCCTCTACCAACACACCAACCCATCTTCTACCTCATCCCCTCCACCAACTCCATTATAGCAACACTGTTTCCCATTTCTTCTCCTCCTGTCCTCCACCACACAAAACTCATTTCTCATCTCCTCCATTGCACCACTGTTATCACTCTAAACCTGGATTAGGTGGTGTGAATCAGAGTGGGCATGATGGAGGTGGACCACGGAAGAGATGGGGGATTGCATATGTGATTGAAGTCATGGAGTGGAGGGGTGGGAGTCAGAATTGATGTGATGGAGTGGTGGCATGATGATCTGTGGAATGTGGAATTTGTGTAATGAAGGCCCGTTAGGGGAGAGCATTCAATGTTGGTGTGATGAAGGTGTGGAAGAAGGGGGTTAGAAATCTGATTTAGCATGTTGTCATTGTGGAG
>NW_025410641.1:0-6835 GCF_002201575.2 Neomonachus schauinslandi | reverse complement strand
TGTTAGGAAAGTCAGCTATGTCTCCTGCTCTTGTAAGTAGTGGCCTTGTGAAGAAGAGGTCCCTCAGTGTACTGCACTGCATTGTCCTCTATTCACCAGAACATGGCCCTTCATGGGTGTCTCCTGTGTGTGTTGTGTGCCCTGCTGTTGTGGCTGAACCACATTTGCCTGCAGTCCAGTCATCTGCATTGGCTGTCTTTGCCTGTTGTGAGCAGAATTTGGTTCCTGTGTTGTTAACGGGCCAGTATGAAGTTACCTTGGGCTTGAGTTAAGTCAGACCAGGCATTTGCTAGAGATGCAGTAGCACCAAACTTCAGGATACTTTCCCTGTGTTGTGCCCTAAGAAGCTTTCGTTAGTGGGTGGGGCCTGCAGTCAGACCAGCTGCCTGCCCCCGACTCACTGCTGGGACCAGAGTCAGACTGGTGTGTGTGGTTATCTTCCCCTTGCGAGTGGTGCTGGCTCCTGTCTGCACTGCTTGCCCACTGCCAGGCTTTTGGCACCGCTTTGGATGGGCTCTGGCCAAGAGCATATTGAGGGGGCAGGACCACAGGAGAACATGGCTCAAAAATGTTTTTTTGAAAAAAGATGTGAAATCTTGTGTTGGTCGTTTATCTTCCTGTATCATAAGAAAATAGCAGGATACAAAATCACGGAAGCTTTAACTCTCTTAGGTGTCAAGTTAACATTCCGTAGGTTGGGGCAGGGGCAGGTTTTATACCCTATAATACAAAGCATACCCTATAATACAAAGCATACCCTATAATACAAAGCATACCAAATACTATGATTTAGAGTCATAGTCATGCCAGTGATCCCTGGAAATCTGGTGTTGTCCTTCCCCTCTGCCTTTTTCTGAGCATCAACTACCACCACATGCTAACAGTTCAGTCCCACCACCTATACATCTCCACAATGGCTCCTCATCCTGTCCACTCCCACTGCCCTGCTGCAGGCTCTCCTGGGTCCTCACCTAGACCACTGCAATAGCCCTTATGTTTGAAAGAAGTCTGGATTTCCAAGGACCTCAAAGCAGCCAAGGCAAAAGAGGGCTTGATTGGAAGGACGCAGGGTGACCACAGACAGAAGGCTGGCACACCCCTTGGGATGGGGGGACCTGGAGGTGAGGAATACTCCCTCCCCTGCCTCCCTACCCTTGTCTCCACCTCTCTGCCCCCCACCTTCATTCTCTCTGGGTAGACAGCATCCCCCACATGTCAAGAAAACTACCACCTAAGTCTCCCAGGAGTACCATCCCACAGCTTCTGCAACCAAAAGAGATACCTCATTCTCAGCATCTGTTTGAAGAAAAGGAAAAAAATAAAAGAATTCCAGAGAAACACACCTCTAGATCAGTCAAACATGGTCAGGGAGCAGGGCCAGGTAAGGACATGGAAGCACATGCTTGGAATTGGAAGAGGGACAGTTCCCAGCAGAGGCTACATGTTCTTCCAACCACTATGGACTTGCCCCTGCTGTTCTCTGCTCACATCCTTCCTAGGCAAAGCCTATGTTCTCCAAAGGGCATCTTAAATAGCACTGGACCAGGAAGCTTTGCTCAATCACCTCCAAGAGGCCTCTCTTAAAACCCTCAGCCCCTCCTCAGTTGTTGTTTCTCCCTTAGGACACTTTTCATCATTGACCTTAAGGATAGTGTTTGCAAGTTTTCCAGCACGAATAAGTTCCTAGAGGAAAGAGATCAGATCATAGTCACATTTATATTCCCCACCCCCCAAAATAATGCCAAGCAAAATCTTTGCCTGTGACAGGTACTCAGTAATTGTTTGCTAAATGGTGGAGTGGATGAAGATAAATGACTGAGGAGAGTTTTTAGGAAACACCCTGGAATAATGTCCTTTGCTGGAGAGAGGATGCACCTGACTTTTCTCTTGAGGGAGTTAGCAGGACCCAGATAGTCATTTACTAATCTAGGCCAGGTTAGAGTATGGCTCAACAGCCCAACTCACAACATTCATTGGTAATAGGGAAATTCTTTTGGGTTCACTTCAATTATAATAGGGCTCAAGTGTTACCTCTGCTTTTACAGGGCTTGATAGAAGCTACATAAGGTCTGTTTTCTCTTCTGCTTAACAGGAATAAGAGTAGCTGCCTTACAGCATGGCCCTTGGACCTCATGAGGTAATCACCTGGGCTGGCTTCAGGGCCCAGGAACTGCATGGTCACACAGGACCTGGCGCTGAGGGGCATCCCACACGTGAGGTTTACCACTCTGCAGTCATAGTTCCAGAATTTGAGATTTGTAAGTGAAGTCCAAAAAGACAGTGGAAGTTTAGAGCCTCAGTTTAACTGTGGGTCTGCCTTTCATCACCTCCCAGGGACAGCCTTCTGGCTGCCAGCTTCCCCACTATCTGCTGCCCTGGGTGCCCTGCCTGATCTCCCTCTCCCCACCCCTACCCAGCAAGGTTTTGCAGACTGGCAGAGGGTGAGTCAGGGCCAGGCGCACGTGCCAGAGCAGCTCGTGGCAATGCCATCCTGGCTTCAGTCTAGCAGAACCGGAGTGTGTTTATTGAGCAACTCAGAAGAGGCCAGCCTCCCACCCACCCATCCAGATCACCTTTCCACCATGGTGCGGAGAAGCATAGATGCCAGACTCCACTTGCCCAACCCAGCCAGGCATGCACATCAGCCCAGTAGTCAGAGGACCTTCCCTCCACTCCCACCCTCACCCTCCTGGGAGCTTAGGAAGTCCTGTACTTACTCAGCAAAGTATCCCCATGGCTGAAGGAGTGCAATAGCAAAGAGCAAATTTTAAAAAAGCAATAAAACAAAAAAACATATCGATAGGTAGACAGAGCCAATGGATGAGAAAGAAAAGTTTTATTATTTTTAAATTACTTTTTAAATTGAGATGTAATTGACATGTAACATTGTATTCATTTTAGGTATACACAATTATTTGATACATGCATATATTGTGAAATGGTTACCAGAATAAGTATAGTTAACATCCCTCACCACACAGAAATACATTTTTTTCTTGCGATGAGCACTTAAAAGATCTATCTTAACAACTTTTCAAATATACAGTATGGTAGTTTTAATTACAGTTTTATATTTTAATAAATTTAATGGCACTTTTTCCTTCTTTTTGAACAGACTCATGTTTTTCTTTTGTGCTGAGCCCTGTGCCCTGTGCTGAGCCCCTAGCACTGTGCCAAGTACCAAAAAGTGCTTAGCAGTTGATAGCTATCGTTTTCTTATTATTAATAAGTGTTCACACAAAGTCTGACAGTTTCACATAGTAAGAAGCTTCCAAAAATCTGACCTCTATAATCTCACTTGATCCTGTAAGGTGGTTGGGATATGGATATTATATCTATTTTGTAAATGAGGAGATTGAAATTTATGCAAGTCAGGAGGCCAAAAAAAAAATCATGTCACCCATCAGTGGCTAAGAAGCCCTGGAATCCAGGTGCTCTGACTCGCAGCCCCGTGTTCTCCCCAGGGGACCTGCCCGCCAGTGACCTGGGGGGCAGCTAAGCAGCCTTTTCCTCCCTTCTCCAGAGGGAGAAGGAGCCAACAGTGTCTAGCTGCCCTGGAAACTCTGCCGGGTGCCGTAGTGCTATGAGCGTTTGCCCCAGCCACAGCAAGGAGTCCCGCCCTTACCCTGCATTTATTTTCTTTCCCAAACCCCACCAAACCATAAAAATCAAAGATGACTCCTAAGAAGCCAGCCATCCGACTCCCTGAAAACCCAGCCCAGAGCTGTGGATGGCAGGGCCACAACAGCTGTTTCCTCACTCCTGTTGACTCAGGTCTGTTTACCTGGCTCCATCGTTCCCATTTCCTTGCCTCGGAACTTGTGCAGCCCTCAGATTTATGCTCCAGGCAGACAGGGAATTTATGGTGTGTTCATCACCCATCCCACCCCAGGACACAGCACCTCTCCCTGCAGCTGTCAAAACCACCCACTCATACCCAGCAGAGTGTCAAGCAGGTTCACGGAGGGAAACTCCTCGGAAATAGTGCCCAGTTCTGGCCCAAAGATTTTGCCCACTTACCCAAGCCCTGGTCATAAAAATGCCAAATAGACTGTGGAGTGAAAAACAGAGGTCAGACTCGCCCAGAGGGCAGGATGGGGCAGGAGTCGTAGGCTGGGACTAGGGGACCGAGGAGAAGGGGCAGATGCCACGCTCCTGGGTTTGCCCTCATATACCCGGGCCTTGGATGGAGATGTGGGGAGCAGAGGGAGTCGCACTCCGGGAGCTGTGTTGGAAGCAGAGGTGCTCTGGGGATTGGCGAAAACCCAGAAGCTGGTTTCCCTGAGTCCCAGGAAAATCCTTAAAAAAAAAATGCTTTGATTTTTATTTGGGAACCATTAAATGAGAGGAGTGTGGGCTCGGTGGCTAGAATGTGACTGAGGCAGCCATCGACCCTAGTCCTTAAGCTGGAAAACAGGGTGATAAGAACTACACATACTGAAGGTTAGCCATTTGCTGTCCATTGGACTTTGCATGTGTCATTTGCACATATTATTCCTGATCTTCGCAGAAGCTGTGGAATCACATTAATTATTAGATCCATTTTCAAGATGAGGGAAATGAGGTTTGAGAGGTAGCAGAACTTGCCAAGTTCACACCGTAAGTGGACAACGTTTGAACCCAGGAGAAATATTTCTCCACAAAGCAAGTTCAGCTAGTGTTCTGTCTACTGGGCCTCTCATTGCTAATCCCATGGAAAGAGGAACACTGGTCCCCACTGCTGACTGACATCATGAGGATTTACCCAGCCTGCTTTGCAGGAAGACAACCAGGCTCTCTGTGGCTGATGGTTCTGGGCCTCTCTCTGGATGAAGGAAGTATAGGGTAAGCCTATCACTAGAGGAGAGTGGATGCAGATGCTGCCAGTTTTCCATTCACCAATTTGTTCTGCCCCTTATATCTTCTTCTCTGCATTTCCAACCATTTTCTTTACTTATTTAATGTCTCTTCCAGTGACATACCAATTAAGGCCAAAGAGATAAATTGAAATGCTGTGATTCTAAAACTATGTCTAGTGGTACTTGGCCAATAGGAAATGAAAATCATACCACTGCTACCACCAGAAAGGAATTTGTGTCTGTTGAAAAAAATACCCATTTTAAAGTTGTCTGAATTTTATTAATCCCCATTCTTATTTCCCTCATCCCTCAGCTTAGACAGACAGTTGAGAAACTTTGGTAAGTACATAGACAATCAATAAGGTAGATCCCTACAGAAGAACAGAATTAAAAAAAAAAAAAAAAGATTTAAAGGCTTTACAATTTACATGGAATATGATTTTTTTGGCTTTCATTACCCTCATGTTCAGGTTTTTTCATCTATAAAACAGGAATCCAATTCAGCAAGTACTTATTAAGAGATTACCACATAAAAGACATAATATTAGACATCACAGGGAAGATAACAGTAAAGAAGGTCTGGGCTCTGCCCTCCAGGGTGTGACGGGCCCACCAGCAGGGCCCATACCTATGTGGGTACTTGTAACACTGGCCTATCATCAGGCTGTAGTAGAAGCCCACACCTACGTGTTGAGCCTCCAGGAATGCTCTGATCACCCTGGTGCCCAGGGTCGTTAGAATGTGTTTGTGATGTATGTAAAAGTGCTTGGCAAAGAACTATACAGAACTAAGGGATTTTTCATCATTGTTCTTATTACCAAGCATGGTGGTTAAGAATGTAGCCTCTGGAACTAACCTGCCTGGGTTGGTCTCCCCCACTCTGCCACATACACCACGTTATCTTAGGTGAATTGCTCAAACCCTGTCCTCTTCAGTTTCCTCAGCTGTAAAAAGGGGATAATAATAGTATCTACCTATATGGATGTGGTGGGAATTAAATCAGTCTGTATATCTAAAGGACTGTGCACATTGCTCAGCATAATATGAGGCCACCCAAATGTTACTGGTGGTAACATTGGAAGAACATGTAGCCTCTGCTGGGAACTGTCCCTCTTCCAATTCCAAGCATGTGCTTCCATGTCCTTACCTGGCCCTGCTCCCTGACCATGTTTGACTGATCTAGAGGTGTGTTTCTCTGGAATTCTTTTATTTTTTTCCTTTTCTTCAAACAGATGCTGAGAATGAGGTATCTCTTTTGGTTGCAGAAGCTGTGGGATGGTACTCCTGGGAGACTTAGGTGGTAGTTTTCTTGACATGTGGGGGATGCTGTCTACCCAGAGAGAATGAAGGTGGGGGGCAGAGAGGTGGAGACAAGGGTAGGGAAGCAGGGGAGGGAGTATTCCTCACCTCCAGGTCCCCCCATCCCAAGGGGTGTGCCAGCCTTCTGTCTGTGGTCACCCTGCGTCCTTCCAATCAAGCCCTCTTTTGCCTTGGCTGCTTTGAGGTCCTTGGAAATCCAGACTTCTTTCAAACATAAGGGCTATTGCAGTGGTCTAGGTGAGGACCCAGGAGAGCCTGCAGCAGGGCAGTGGGAGTGGACAGGATGAGGAGCCATTGTGGAGATGTATAGGTGGTGGGACTGAACTGTTAGCATGTGGTGGTAGTTGATGCTCAGAAAAAGGCAGAGGGGAAGGACAACACCAGATTTCCAGGGATCACTGGCATGACTATGACATGGAAGGAGCTTCAACGGTCCCATAATCACCTTCTCACTCTACTACAGGCCATGTAAGGGACCTGAGGTTGTCACACAGCCAGCCAGAGGTCAGGACAGGATTGAGAATCTAGGTCTGTTATAACTTCTCCCCTTTTTTAGTGTGTCCAGGGTATGTAGGCATTAGTTTGTACCAGGGTCAAAATTCACTCATAAAGTCAGTTACTATGATACACAATAATAATAAAGTTTCTTTTATTCTCTGAGACAGGAAAAAAAAAAA
>NW_025410640.1:0-6835 GCF_002201575.2 Neomonachus schauinslandi | reverse complement strand
TTTTTTTTTTTCCTGTCTCAGAGAATAAAAGAAACTTTATTATTATTGTGTATCATAGTAACTGACTTTATGAGTGAATTTTGACCCTGGTACAAACTAATGCCTACATACCCTGGACACACTAAAAAAGGGGAGAAGTTATAACAGACCTAGATTCTCAATCCTGTCCTGACCTCTGGCTGGCTGTGTGACAACCTCAGGTCCCTTACATGGCCTGTAGTAGAGTGAGAAGGTGATTATGGGACCGTTGAAGCTCCTTCCATGTCATAGTCATGCCAGTGATCCCTGGAAATCTGGTGTTGTCCTTCCCCTCTGCCTTTTTCTGAGCATCAACTACCACCACATGCTAACAGTTCAGTCCCACCACCTATACATCTCCACAATGGCTCCTCATCCTGTCCACTCCCACTGCCCTGCTGCAGGCTCTCCTGGGTCCTCACCTAGACCACTGCAATAGCCCTTATGTTTGAAAGAAGTCTGGATTTCCAAGGACCTCAAAGCAGCCAAGGCAAAAGAGGGCTTGATTGGAAGGACGCAGGGTGACCACAGACAGAAGGCTGGCACACCCCTTGGGATGGGGGGACCTGGAGGTGAGGAATACTCCCTCCCCTGCTTCCCTACCCTTGTCTCCACCTCTCTGCCCCCCACCTTCATTCTCTCTGGGTAGACAGCATCCCCCACATGTCAAGAAAACTACCACCTAAGTCTCCCAGGAGTACCATCCCACAGCTTCTGCAACCAAAAGAGATACCTCATTCTCAGCATCTGTTTGAAGAAAAGGAAAAAAATAAAAGAATTCCAGAGAAACACACCTCTAGATCAGTCAAACATGGTCAGGGAGCAGGGCCAGGTAAGGACATGGAAGCACATGCTTGGAATTGGAAGAGGGACAGTTCCCAGCAGAGGCTACATGTTCTTCCAATGTTACCACCAGTAACATTTGGGTGGCCTCATATTATGCTGAGCAATGTGCACAGTCCTTTAGATATACAGACTGATTTAATTCCCACCACATCCATATAGGTAGATACTATTATTATCCCCTTTTTACAGCTGAGGAAACTGAAGAGGACAGGGTTTGAGCAATTCACCTAAGATAACGTGGTGTATGTGGCAGAGTGGGGGAGACCAACCCAGGCAGGTTAGTTCCAGAGGCTACATTCTTAACCACCATGCTTGGTAATAAGAACAATGATGAAAAATCCCTTAGTTCTGTATAGTTCTTTGCCAAGCACTTTTACATACATCACAAACACATTCTAACGACCCTGGGCACCAGGGTGATCAGAGCATTCCTGGAGGCTCAACACGTAGGTGTGGGCTTCTACTACAGCCTGATGATAGGCCAGTGTTACAAGTACCCACATAGGTATGGGCCCTGCTGGTGGGCCCGTCACACCCTGGAGGGCAGAGCCCAGACCTTCTTTACTGTTATCTTCCCTGTGATGTCTAATATTATGTCTTTTATGTGGTAATCTCTTAATAAGTACTTGCTGAATTGGATTCCTGTTTTATAGATGAAAAAACCTGAACATGAGGGTAATGAAAGCCAAAAAAATCATATTCCATGTAAATTGTAAAGCCTTTAAATCTTTTTTTTTTTTTTTTAATTCTGTTCTTCTGTAGGGATCTACCTTATTGATTGTCTATGTACTTACCAAAGTTTCTCAACTGTCTGTCTAAGCTGAGGGATGAGGGAAATAAGAATGGGGATTAATAAAATTCAGACAACTTTAAAATGGGTATTTTTTTCAACAGACACAAATTCCTTTCTGGTGGTAGCAGTGGTATGATTTTCATTTCCTATTGGCCAAGTACCACTAGACATAGTTTTAGAATCACAGCATTTCAATTTATCTCTTTGGCCTTAATTGGTATGTCACTGGAAGAGACATTAAATAAGTAAAGAAAATGGTTGGAAATGCAGAGAAGAAGATATAAGGGGCAGAACAAATTGGTGAATGGAAAACTGGCAGCATCTGCATCCACTCTCCTCTAGTGATAGGCTTACCCTATACTTCCTTCATCCAGAGAGAGGCCCAGAACCATCAGCCACAGAGAGCCTGGTTGTCTTCCTGCAAAGCAGGCTGGGTAAATCCTCATGATGTCAGTCAGCAGTGGGGACCAGTGTTCCTCTTTCCATGGGATTAGCAATGAGAGGCCCAGTAGACAGAACACTAGCTGAACTTGCTTTGTGGAGAAATATTTCTCCTGGGTTCAAACGTTGTCCACTTACGGTGTGAACTTGGCAAGTTCTGCTACCTCTCAAACCTCATTTCCCTCATCTTGAAAATGGATCTAATAATTAATGTGATTCCACAGCTTCTGCGAAGATCAGGAATAATATGTGCAAATGACACATGCAAAGTCCAATGGACAGCAAATGGCTAACCTTCAGTATGTGTAGTTCTTATCACCCTGTTTTCCAGCTTAAGGACTAGGGTCGATGGCTGCCTCAGTCACATTCTAGCCACCGAGCCCACACTCCTCTCATTTAATGGTTCCCAAATAAAAATCAAAGCATTTTTTTTTTAAGGATTTTCCTGGGACTCAGGGAAACCAGCTTCTGGGTTTTCGCCAATCCCCAGAGCACCTCTGCTTCCAACACAGCTCCCGGAGTGCGACTCCCTCTGCTCCCCACATCTCCATCCAAGGCCCGGGTATATGAGGGCAAACCCAGGAGCGTGGCATCTGCCCCTTCTCCTCGGTCCCCTAGTCCCAGCCTACGACTCCTGCCCCATCCTGCCCTCTGGGCGAGTCTGACCTCTGTTTTTCACTCCACAGTCTATTTGGCATTTTTATGACCAGGGCTTGGGTAAGTGGGCAAAATCTTTGGGCCAGAACTGGGCACTATTTCCGAGGAGTTTCCCTCCGTGAACCTGCTTGACACTCTGCTGGGTATGAGTGGGTGGTTTTGACAGCTGCAGGGAGAGGTGCTGTGTCCTGGGGTGGGATGGGTGATGAACACACCATAAATTCCCTGTCTGCCTGGAGCATAAATCTGAGGGCTGCACAAGTTCCGAGGCAAGGAAATGGGAACGATGGAGCCAGGTAAACAGACCTGAGTCAACAGGAGTGAGGAAACAGCTGTTGTGGCCCTGCCATCCACAGCTCTGGGCTGGGTTTTCAGGGAGTCGGATGGCTGGCTTCTTAGGAGTCATCTTTGATTTTTATGGTTTGGTGGGGTTTGGGAAAGAAAATAAATGCAGGGTAAGGGCGGGACTCCTTGCTGTGGCTGGGGCAAACGCTCATAGCACTACGGCACCCGGCAGAGTTTCCAGGGCAGCTAGACACTGTTGGCTCCTTCTCCCTCTGGAGAAGGGAGGAAAAGGCTGCTTAGCTGCCCCCCAGGTCACTGGCGGGCAGGTCCCCTGGGGAGAACACGGGGCTGCGAGTCAGAGCACCTGGATTCCAGGGCTTCTTAGCCACTGATGGGTGACATGATTTTTTTTTTGGCCTCCTGACTTGCATAAATTTCAATCTCCTCATTTACAAAATAGATATAATATCCATATCCCAACCACCTTACAGGATCAAGTGAGATTATAGAGGTCAGATTTTTGGAAGCTTCTTACTATGTGAAACTGTCAGACTTTGTGTGAACACTTATTAATAATAAGAAAACGATAGCTATCAACTGCTAAGCACTTTTTGGTACTTGGCACAGTGCTAGGGGCTCAGCACAGGGCACAGGGCTCAGCACAAAAGAAAAACATGAGTCTGTTCAAAAAGAAGGAAAAAGTGCCATTAAATTTATTAAAATATAAAACTGTAATTAAAACTACCATACTGTATATTTGAAAAGTTGTTAAGATAGATCTTTTAAGTGCTCATCGCAAGAAAAAAATGTATTTCTGTGTGGTGAGGGATGTTAACTATACTTATTCTGGTAACCATTTCACAATATATGCATGTATCAAATAATTGTGTATACCTAAAATGAATACAATGTTACATGTCAATTACATCTCAATTTAAAAAGTAATTTAAAAATAATAAAACTTTTCTTTCTCATCCATTGGCTCTGTCTACCTATCGATATGTTTTTTTGTTTTATTGCTTTTTTAAAATTTGCTCTTTGCTATTGCACTCCTTCAGCCATGGGGATACTTTGCTGAGTAAGTACAGGACTTCCTAAGCTCCCAGGAGGGTGAGGGTGGGAGTGGAGGGAAGGTCCTCTGACTACTGGGCTGATGTGCATGCCTGGCTGGGTTGGGCAAGTGGAGTCTGGCATCTATGCTTCTCCGCACCATGGTGGAAAGGTGATCTGGATGGGTGGGTGGGAGGCTGGCCTCTTCTGAGTTGCTCAATAAACACACTCCGGTTCTGCTAGACTGAAGCCAGGATGGCATTGCCACGAGCTGCTCTGGCACGTGCGCCTGGCCCTGACTCACCCTCTGCCAGTCTGCAAAACCTTGCTGGGTAGGGGTGGGGAGAGGGAGATCAGGCAGGGCACCCAGGGCAGCAGATAGTGGGGAAGCTGGCAGCCAGAAGGCTGTCCCTGGGAGGTGATGAAAGGCAGACCCACAGTTAAACTGAGGCTCTAAACTTCCACTGTCTTTTTGGACTTCACTTACAAATCTCAAATTCTGGAACTATGACTGCAGAGTGGTAAACCTCACGTGTGGGATGCCCCTCAGCGCCAGGTCCTGTGTGACCATGCAGTTCCTGGGCCCTGAAGCCAGCCCAGGTGATTACCTCATGAGGTCCAAGGGCCATGCTGTAAGGCAGCTACTCTTATTCCTGTTAAGCAGAAGAGAAAACAGACCTTATGTAGCTTCTATCAAGCCCTGTAAAAGCAGAGGTAACACTTGAGCCCTATTATAATTGAAGTGAACCCAAAAGAATTTCCCTATTACCAATGAATGTTGTGAGTTGGGCTGTTGAGCCATACTCTAACCTGGCCTAGATTAGTAAATGACTATCTGGGTCCTGCTAACTCCCTCAAGAGAAAAGTCAGGTGCATCCTCTCTCCAGCAAAGGACATTATTCCAGGGTGTTTCCTAAAAACTCTCCTCAGTCATTTATCTTCATCCACTCCACCATTTAGCAAACAATTACTGAGTACCTGTCACAGGCAAAGATTTTGCTTGGCATTATTTTGGGGGGTGGGGAATATAAATGTGACTATGATCTGATCTCTTTCCTCTAGGAACTTATTCGTGCTGGAAAACTTGCAAACACTATCCTTAAGGTCAATGATGAAAAGTGTCCTAAGGGAGAAACAACAACTGAGGAGGGGCTGAGGGTTTTAAGAGAGGCCTCTTGGAGGTGATTGAGCAAAGCTTCCTGGTCCAGTGCTATTTAAGATGCCCTTTGGAGAACATAGGCTTTGCCTAGGAAGGATGTGAGCAGAGAACAGCAGGGGCAAGTCCATAGTGGTTGGAAGAACATGTAGCCTCTGCTGGGAACTGTCCCTCTTCCAATTCCAAGCATGTGCTTCCATGTCCTTACCTGGCCCTGCTCCCTGACCATGTTTGACTGATCTAGAGGTGTGTTTCTCTGGAATTCTTTTATTTTTTTCCTTTTCTTCAAACAGATGCTGAGAATGAGGTATCTCTTTTGGTTGCAGAAGCTGTGGGATGGTACTCCTGGGAGACTTAGGTGGTAGTTTTCTTGACATGTGGGGGATGCTGTCTACCCAGAGAGAATGAAGGTGGGGGGCAGAGAGGTGGAGACAAGGGTAGGGAGGCAGGGGAGGGAGTATTCCTCACCTCCAGGTCCCCCCATCCCAAGGGGTGTGCCAGCCTTCTGTCTGTGGTCACCCTGCGTCCTTCCAATCAAGCCCTCTTTTGCCTTGGCTGCTTTGAGGTCCTTGGAAATCCAGACTTCTTTCAAACATAAGGGCTATTGCAGTGGTCTAGGTGAGGACCCAGGAGAGCCTGCAGCAGGGCAGTGGGAGTGGACAGGATGAGGAGCCATTGTGGAGATGTATAGGTGGTGGGACTGAACTGTTAGCATGTGGTGGTAGTTGATGCTCAGAAAAAGGCAGAGGGGAAGGACAACACCAGATTTCCAGGGATCACTGGCATGACTATGACTCTAAATCATAGTATTTGGTATGCTTTGTATTATAGGGTATGCTTTGTATTATAGGGTATGCTTTGTATTATAGGGTATAAAACCTGCCCCTGCCCCAACCTACGGAATGTTAACTTGACACCTAAGAGAGTTAAAGCTTCCGTGATTTTGTATCCTGCTATTTTCTTATGATACAGGAAGATAAACGACCAACACAAGATTTCACATCTTTTTTCAAAAAAACATTTTTGAGCCATGTTCTCCTGTGGTCCTGCCCCCTCAATATGCTCTTGGCCAGAGCCCATCCAAAGCGGTGCCAAAAGCCTGGCAGTGGGCAAGCAGTGCAGACAGGAGCCAGCACCACTCGCAAGGGGAAGATAACCACACACACCAGTCTGACTCTGGTCCCAGCAGTGAGTCGGGGGCAGGCAGCTGGTCTGACTGCAGGCCCCACCCACTAACGAAAGCTTCTTAGGGCACAACACAGGGAAAGTATCCTGAAGTTTGGTGCTACTGCATCTCTAGCAAATGCCTGGTCTGACTTAACTCAAGCCCAAGGTAACTTCATACTGGCCCGTTAACAACACAGGAACCAAATTCTGCTCACAACAGGCAAAGACAGCCAATGCAGATGACTGGACTGCAGGCAAATGTGGTTCAGCCACAACAGCAGGGCACACAACACACACAGGAGACACCCATGAAGGGCCATGTTCTGGTGAATAGAGGACAATGCAGTGCAGTACACTGAGGGACCTCTTCTTCACAAGGCCACTACTTACAAGAGCAGGAGACATAGCTGACTTTCCTAACA
>NW_025410639.1:0-6836 GCF_002201575.2 Neomonachus schauinslandi | reverse complement strand
AGTCTGCTTCTCCCTCTGACCCTCCCCCCTCTCATGTGCTCTCTCTCATTCTCTCTCTCTCAAATAAATAAATAAAATCTTTAAAAAAAAAAAAGTTAATGAAAAAACTAAGTTGAAGTTCTGTCTTTTCTTTCAAAAAAAAAAAAAGCTTTTTATTCCATCATCTATTTTTATCAAATATTAAAGATACATGAATTCATCAATCAATATCCCATATATCACCCATCTTCTGCACAACACTGGGTGTTAGAAATGCAGGCACCCTCAGAAACATTTCAATTTAGTTGGAGAGAGGAGATAAGAACATGAAATGTTAAAAGACACAGAGATTAATACCATTTCAATACGAGAAACTCACAAGCCAGTGTGTGATTAGCTGACAAATGAACAGAACAACGCTACTGCAATTTACAAAGGCAAAAATGCAAACATTTTGGACAAGGATGTATTTAAGCAAGATCTTCCAGGATGAGTAGAATTTGGACACAAAGAGGGCAGGAGGGCAAAGAAATATGAAAAGAAACAACCATAAATAAGGTAAAGAGTAGAATATTTGGGAGAGCAGAGAAAGAGCAAACGTGGAGATCCTTCAATGTCAAGCTAAGAAATTGGATTTTATCCTCAATAATGAAGTGTTTGAGCAAAGGAATGATAAGAAGAAAAGTGAAATTTTAAGACATTAGTCAGGTATCACTATGTAAGGATTCAAATAAACCAACAGACAAGAAAACCTGATAATCCAGGTGTGAAGTGGTAAAGAACTGAACTAGGTTGGGGCAATGGACAGTAGTGTGAGAAATTTAGGAGAAAGAATTCTAAGACTTGGTAAATTATAAGAGACTAAGAAGTTCACTGGTCTCAACAACGTGTGGCCAAGAGAAGGAAAGAATCACTAACAAAATTAAAGTCAAGGAGGAAAGCTGGTTTCAGAGCAGAAGAAAACTCAAAAGAAACAGGATCACAAAATGGTGAGGCAGAAACAGCAATCATAGGATTTAGTGTGGATACTGCCATATATTTTCTTGGAAAATAATCATGTAAATATGTTATTTTTAAATAGCTTTTTTTTCTAATTATAAAGCAATCAAGTTCAGGACAAACAAATTCAGGACCAAAAAAAGAACCAAGAAAATGAAAAAGCACTCAGAATCCTGCTACCCAGAGATGAGTACTTTTTTTTTTTTAAGATTTTATTTATTTATTTGACAGAGAAAGACACAGTGAGAGAGGGAACACAAACAGGGAGTGGGAGAGGGAGAAGCAGACTCCTTGCCAAGCAAGGAGCCCGATGCGGGACTCGATCCTGGGACTCCAGGATCATGACCTGAGCCGAAGGCAGTCGCTTAACCAACTGAGCCACCCAGGCGCCCAGAGATGAGTACTTTAACACTGTGTCAATCCTTTCAGTCTTTTTTCTATGTCAATAATAATAAGAGGGAAAAGGAGGAGATATGCTCTTTAAATTAATTAATGTCCAGGGGCATCTGGGTGGCTCAGTTGTTAAGCATCTGCCTTCGGCTCAGGTCATGATTCCAGGGTTCTGGGATAGAGCCCCGCATCGGGCTCCCTGCTCCGGGGGAAGGCTGCTTCTCCCTCTCCCACTCCCCCTGCTTGTGTTCCCTCTCTCGATGTGTCTCTCTCTGTCAAATAAATAAGTAAAATCTTTTTAAAAATTATAATAAATAAAAATAATAAATTAATTCTTGTCCAAAAAAGGGGCGGCTGAGTGGCTCAGTCAGTTAAGCATCTGCCGTCAGCTCCCATCATGATCCTGGGGTCCTGGGACCGAGTCCCGCATCGGACTCCCTGCTCCGCGGGGAGTCTGCTTCTCCCTCTCCTTCTCCCTGTGCCCCTCCCCCTGCCCATGCTCGTTCTCTCACTCACTCTCAAATAAATAAATAAAGGGGCGCCTGGGTGGCTCAGTCATTAAGCGTCTGCCTTCAGCTCAGGTCATGATCCCAGCATCCTGGGATCGAGCCCCACATCAGGCTCTCTGCTCAGCGGGAAGCCTGCTTCTCCCTCTCCCACTCCCCCTGCTTGTGTTCCCTCTTTCACTGTGTTTCTCTCTGTCAAATAAATAAAATCTTAAAAAAAAAGGCGGGGGGCACCTGGGTGGCTCAGATGGTTAAGCGTCTGCCTTCAGCTCAGGTCATGATCCCAGTGTCCTGGGATAGAGCCCCACATCGGGCTCCTGGCTCAGCCGGGAGTCTGCTTCTCCCTCTCCCTCTGCCTCTCCCACTGCTCATGCTCTCTCTCTCTCTGTATCTCTGTGTCTCAAAAAAAAAAAAGAAAATCAACCCATGAAATTCTTAATCTCAGGAAACAAACTGAGGGTTGCTGGAGTGGTGGGGGGTGGGAGGGATGGGGTGGCTGGGTGATAGACACTGGGGAGTGTATGTGCTATGGTGAGCGCTGTGAAGTGTGCAAGACTGTTGAATCACAGACCTGTACCTCTGAAGCAAATAATACATTATATGTTAAAAAAAAAAAAAAAGAAGAAGATAGCAGGAGGGGAAGAATGAATGGGGAAATTGGAGGGGGAGACGAACCATGAGAGACGATGGACTCTGAAAAACAAACTGAGGGTTCTAGAGGGGACGGGGCTGGGGGGATGGGCTAGCCTGGTGATGGGAATTAAAGAGGGCACGTTCTGCATGGAGCACTGGGTGTTATATGCAAACAATGAATCATGGAACACTACATCTAAAACTAATGATGTAATGTATGGTGATTAACATAACATAAAAAAAAATCAACCCATGAAATTCTGGAATCCTATTACCTGTGAGCAATTCTCTTAAGGTGTTTTGACCATTTTACGGAGGAATGGACTAAATTTTCAAGTACCCCTAGGGTCTTAGAATTATCATATATGGCAACATACTGCTTTTCCCTCCAATAGAACGAAAGCTCTAATTAACACTAAATGTCCCACTGAGAATTAATCAGTTTAAGAGCTACCCCAGCACACTTGAGGGCCATTTTACTGTTACAACTTAGAAAAATCAGTTACCCTAGAACAATTAAAGCTCTCTCCAGTAAAGGTTAAGTTCCTCCGAAATAACACACACACACACTTTCTCATCATGAATTAATCCCTTGATTATATTCTCAATGATAATACAGAAAACCCAATTAATTTTAATATTGAGAAACATTCCAAAGGATAATTTATGTGCTCTCATTTTTATCTATTTTCACTTTCTGTTAAGTGAAAATGGACAATGGGGCAATTTTTAATAAAAGTTTTTCTAGAAGATGCCAAGTCAAGCAAGCATTATTGAATGCAAAAAGCCTGGGGTATATATATCATTTACAAGTCACAACACCTCTTGGCTGTCCACAATCTGGCCCAGATACACTGTCACGCTCACCTAGGAAGACGCTCTATTCCTGCCAAACTGATAGACTTGCAGCCTCCGCATTGTGCTTTTCACACTTCCCCGTCTCCCTGTTTGTATTATACCCCCTCACCCTTTTGGCCCAGCCCGAGCTTGTCCCTCAGTCAAGCTGACCCCTGTGCAAACTGTGCTTACCATCCCAGGGCAAAAAGCGCCTCCCCGGGGCACCTGGCTCAGTCATTAAGCGTCTGCCTTCAGCTCAGGTCATGATCCCAGGGTCCTGGGATCAAGCCCCGCATCTGGCTCCCTGCTCCGCAGGAAGCCTGCTTCTCCCTCTCCCACTCCCCCTGCTTGTGTTCCCTCTCTCGCTGTGTCTCTGTCAAATAAATAAATAAAATCTTTAAAAAAAAAAAAAAGCACCTCCCCTCTTGGGAGCTTAACAGCATCCAATGACAGGACTGGCCATGAGTCCTGGAGCCACACTGGATGGCACTGTTGTCATCTGATATGTGTGAGCTTCATCTCCTCTTATAATTAGTTTCAATGAAAGAAAAGATTGGCACTTACACATTTCTGCACCCTCCCTCACCAGTTACCCTTCTGAACCTGCCCTCTTGAATCTTTGGCTCACCCCTCAGTTTCAGCCACACCCAAAGCTCTAGCTAAAAGGCCATCCCATGGGGCACCTGGATGGCACGGTCGGTTAAGCATCCGACTCTTGGTTTTGGCTCAGGTAGTGTACTCAGGATCCTGGGATAGAGCCTGCCCAGTGTGGAATCTGCTTGGGATTCTCTCTCCCCTCTCCCCAGACCCCTCCCCACTCTCTCTAAAATAAATAAATAGCCATCCCAATGGCTCTCAAGAGATTCACTGATGAGGTGAGTCCCACCGTCACCTCCTCACCTCCCTGTCAGGGAAACGAATAAGAGAGGGAGGAATCTGAATGACTAGCCATGAAGAAATCCTGTCATCTAGGAATCTTGACTATAGGAAAAGGGAACAGCACTTTCCTTGTAAAACTGGTCAGAGACCAGGATAGATATTACATCTGACCAGGTATATGTGAGTTTTTCACTGTCCTCTGGAAGTAAATATCAGAATTCCCAAGAGAAGGTGTAGGATAAAACCAGGCCTGGAACTAAAGCATTTTTGTAAGGATCTAAAATCTGTATCTTTAAACTCAAAGAGGCTTTAGCCTTCTTACAGTTTCTGACTTTATTTCCCTGTTGTTCTCAGGATTTGTGGATGCCTTTTTTGAGCTGCAGCCTATTTCAAAATGCCAAAGAAAACCAAATTCTGTTCCATAGTTATTAGAACATCAAGCCGGAGGCTACCCACCCCATCCCTACACCGGAGGGTGAGTGTGGAAATGATGTAAAAACAAAAGGGAGATATCCCCAGGGGAAGATGAGCAGGCATGTCAGAGTCCTACTCCATCTGAAGGTACTCCTGCCAGAGAAACCTGGAGGTGTCTGCGTTCTCCTTCACTAAAGGAGAGGGTAAGCCCTCACAGTCACATGCTGCTTCATAAAGATAAATTTGTTCAGAGACCACATGTTAACTCCTCCTCACCAGAGAATGACCATCATCATTCAGACCTTCATGATGATAAAGGCAGCAATCACTGGCCATGAAAGATGACTTTGAGTTCATACCCTGAGACTACAGAGAATCACTCTTCAGAATATTTTACACTTAAGGACAAGTTGTATTTCAAAAGATTATTTGTCATTAGCCACATCCTACCAGACACTAAACTTTACTGATCTGCTAGCAATCCATCTTTTTAAAAATATAGCTTGGAGCACAGGAAGATTTCTAAAATAAACAATTTTTGAAAAAGCCTCTCACTGGTTAAGTCCTGGCCAGTGGCTACTTTATGTTCTCAAATATACTGCTCCTGGCTTCCCTGAAAAACGCCAGGAAGGAGAGAGAAAAGAGGAAGAGGATCCCATTTCCTTTGTCCCAAGACTCAGATTGAGTTGTGCCTGGCCTTAGGATCCCAACATAAGAGCAATTCTAGGTCTGTATTTAAAACCACTCAGTTATATGAAATATATATATAAATATATTAAAATTATACTAAAACTAGGCAAAGGGATAAAGTATAACGAATCCTGCTGTAAGGAATCTCTGTGCTTACTTTCACAGAATTCCAAATATGTTTCCTATGGGCATAAAGTTATAAAAACTTTCCGATTTCCAAAACAACCCACAATAATCCATTTGACATACAATATTACACACCAGAATTCCAGTATATGAACTAGAAACAGACCTCCCTCCCCCCACTTAAATAGCATCCAGAAGCTCCCCCATTAAACACACCTGCTAGAAATGGGGACCAGCTCCACAATAGGTAGAAAGCAAGATACGAGAAGACTAAGCCACAGTCACTGCTTTGAAAGGCAACTGTTGTTTCCGAGTAGGATTTCTCTAGGACAAGTTTCCAAATCTGACAGATCAACAGGATCATCTGGGAAGTTTTTTAGAAATACAGACTCTAAGGTCTGACCACAGTCCTACTAAATTAGGCACCCTTGGAGGTAGGTCCAGAGTCTGCATTTTTAAGGAGGCTCCTTGAATTATTATGATGTTCAGACATGTTTAAGAATTCCATTCTAGGGTTTTTGATATCAGAATTATGGATTCTGATTACAGAATCATTTTACATTACCTTTTACTTGTCACAGTTCTCATTTATCCCTTAAGCCCTAGATTACACGTGGCTTCCTCTTAAAGATCTTCCTATTTAAGTATCTCCTCTCCAAATGTAATGCCATGTGATTTCTTGTATTTATAACACTTACCAAGATTTGTAATTACTCATCATTTACTTTTTTATTGTCTCCCTCACTAAACTAAGCTCCATGAAAGCAGTCCCGCTCTGCGTCATACCCCAGCATCTAGCACACAGTATGTGTCTATAAATCTTTGATGAATGAAAGGACATTTTACTCATCTCATTTCATCTTATTGCCAGCTGTAGAATATAGGTGCAGTCGAAGTTAATATTCCCAAGTTAATGAGATGAACCAGAACAGCTGGGTGGCTCAAGATCACATGGTGATTAAGTGGTGAGACCACATCTAAAACCCAGGCTCAGTTTTCAGGTTTCCCCTCCACTCTTTCCATCCTCCCATGCTGCCTCCCTTCAGTGAATATCAAAACATGGATCCAATTTATTAATATCAAACTTACTAAAGAGATGGGACCTGTGTCTCAAAGTCTTTATTTTATGTATGACAGGCAATTGTGCAACTCAGAAACCTTGAACACATTCCATTCATTTAACAGAGAAACAATATACATGATGTAGTGGGAAAATATAAGTTCATTGGAAAACTCTGGCATAATAAATTCTAGTTTTAGTCAAAAGAAAAACGAATGTTATGAAAGGAAAATTATTCGGCTATAAAAAAAAAAAAACTTTCCAAAAAACTGATAGTAGGGCGCCTGGGTGGCTCAGTTGGTTAAGCGACTGCCTTCAGCTCA
>NW_025410638.1:0-6840 GCF_002201575.2 Neomonachus schauinslandi | reverse complement strand
AGTCTGCTTCTCCCTCTGACCCTCCCCCCTCTCATGTGCTCTCTCTCATTCTCTCTCTCTCAAATAAATAAATAAAATCTTTAAAAAAAAAAAAGTTAATGAAAAAACTAAGTTGAAGTTCTGTCTTTTCTTTCAAAAAAAAAAAAGCTTTTTATTCCATCATCTATTTTTATCAAATATTAAAGATACATGAATTCATCAATCAATATCCCATATATCACCCATCTTCTGCACAACACTGGGTGTTAGAAATGTAGGCACCCTCAGAAACATTTCAATTTAGTTGGAGAGAGGAGATAAGAACATGAAATGTTAAAAGACACAGAGATTAATACCATTTCAATACGAGAAACTCACAAGCCAGTGTGTGATTAGCTGACAAATGAACAGAACAACGCTACTGCAATTTACAAAGGCAAAAATGCAAACATTTTGGACAAGGATGTATTTAAGCAAGATCTTCCAGGATGAGTAGAATTTGGACACAAAGAGGGCAGGAGGGCAAAGAAATATGAAAAGAAACAACCATAAATAAGGTAAAGAGTAGAATATTTGGGAGAGCAGAGAAAGAGCAAACGTGGAGATCCTTCAATGTCAAGCTAAGAAATTGGATTTTATCCTCAATAATGAAGTGTTTGAGCAAAGGAATGATAAGAAGAAAAGTGAAATTTTAAGACATTAGTCAGGTATCACTATGTAAGGATTCAAATAAACCAACAGACAAGAAAACCTGATAATCCAGGTGTGAAGTGGTAAAGAACTGAACTAGGTTGGGGCAATGGACAGTAGTGTGAGAAATTTAGGAGAAAGAATTCTAAGACTTGGTAAATTATAAGAGACTAAGAAGTTCACTGGTCTCAACAACGTGTGGCCAAGAGAAGGAAAGAATCACTAACAAAATTAAAGTCAAGGAGGAAAGCTGGTTTCAGAGCAGAAGAAAACTCAAAAGAAACAGGATCACAAAATGGTGAGGCAGAAACAGCAATCATAGGATTTAGTGTGGATACTGCCATATATTTTCTTGGAAAATAATCATGTAAATATGTTATTTTTAAATAGCTTTTTTTTCTAATTATAAAGCAATCAAGTTCAGGACAAACAAATTCAGGACCAAAAAAAGAACCAAGAAAATGAAAAAGCACTCAGAATCCTGCTACCCAGAGATGAGTACTTTTTTTTTTTTTAAGATTTTATTTATTTATTTGACAGAGAAAGACACAGTGAGAGAGGGAACACAAACAGGGAGTGGGAGAGGGAGAAGCAGACTCCTTGCCAAGCAAGGAGCCCGATGCGGGACTCGATCCTGGGACTCCAGGATCATGACCTGAGCCGAAGGCAGTCGCTTAACCAACTGAGCCACCCAGGCGCCCAGAGATGAGTACTTTAACACTGTGTCAATCCTTTCAGTCTTTTTTCTATGTCAATAATAATAAGAGGGAAAAGGAGGAGATATGCTCTTTAAATTAATTAATGTCCAGGGGCATCTGGGTGGCTCAGTTGTTAAGCATCTGCCTTCGGCTCAGGTCATGATTCCAGGGTTCTGGGATAGAGCCCCGCATCGGGCTCCCTGCTCCGGGGGAAGGCTGCTTCTCCCTCTCCCACTCCCCCTGCTTGTGTTCCCTCTCTCGATGTGTCTCTCTCTGTCAAATAAATAAGTAAAATCTTTTTAAAAATTATAATAAATAAAAATAATAAATTAATTCTTGTCCAAAAAAGGGGCGGCTGAGTGGCTCAGTCAGTTAAGCATCTGCCGTCAGCTCCCATCATGATCCTGGGGTCCTGGGACCGAGTCCCGCATCGGACTCCCTGCTCCGCGGGGAGTCTGCTTCTCCCTCTCCTTCTCCCTGTGCCCCTCCCCCTGCCCATGCTCGTTCTCTCACTCACTCTCAAATAAATAAATAAAGGGGCGCCTGGGTGGCTCAGTCATTAAGCGTCTGCCTTCAGCTCAGGTCATGATCCCAGCATCCTGGGATCGAGCCCCGCATCAGGCTCTCTGCTCAGCGGGAAGCCTGCTTCTCCCTCTCCCACTCCCCCTGCTTGTGTTCCCTCTTTCACTGTGTTTCTCTCTGTCAAATAAATAAAATCTTAAAAAAAAAGGCGGGGGGCACCTGGGTGGCTCAGATGGTTAAGCGTCTGCCTTCAGCTCAGGTCATGATCCCAGTGTCCTGGGATAGAGCCCCACATCGGGCTCCTGGCTCAGCCGGGAGTCTGCTTCTCCCTCTCCCTCTGCCTCTCCCACTGCTCATGCTCTCTCTCTCTCTGTATCTCTGTGTCTCAAAAAAAAAAAAGAAAATCAACCCATGAAATTCTTAATCTCAGGAAACAAACTGAGGGTTGCTGGAGTGGTGGGGGGTGGGAGGGATGGGGTGGCTGGGTGATAGACACTGGGGAGTGTATGTGCTATGGTGAGCGCTGTGAAGTGTGCAAGACTGTTGAATCACAGACCTGTACCTCTGAAGCAAATAATACATTATATGTTAAAAAAAAAAAAAAAGAAGAAGATAGCAGGAGGGGAAGAATGAATGGGGAAATTGGAGGGGGAGACGAACCATGAGAGACGATGGACTCTGAAAAACAAACTGAGGGTTCTAGAGGGGACGGGGCTGGGGGGATGGGCTAGCCTGGTGATGGGAATTAAAGAGGGCACGTTCTGCATGGAGCACTGGGTGTTATATGCAAACAATGAATCATGGAACACTACATCTAAAACTAATGATGTAATGTATGGTGATTAACATAACATAAAAAAAAATCAACCCATGAAATTCTGGAATCCTATTACCTGTGAGCAATTCTCTTAAGGTGTTTTGACCATTTTACGGAGGAATGGACTAAATTTTCAAGTACCCCTAGGGTCTTAGAATTATCATATATGGCAACATACTGCTTTTCCCTCCAATAGAACGAAAGCTCTAATTAACACTAAATGTCCCACTGAGAATTAATCAGTTTAAGAGCTACCCCAGCACACTTGAGGGCCATTTTACTGTTACAACTTAGAAAAATCAGTTACCCTAGAACAATTAAAGCTCTCTCCAGTAAAGGTTAAGTTCCTCCGAAATAACACACACACACACTTTCTCATCATGAATTAATCCCTTGATTATATTCTCAATGATAATACAGAAAACCCAATTAATTTTAATATTGAGAAACATTCCAAAGGATAATTTATGTGCTCTCATTTTTATCTATTTTCACTTTCTGTTAAGTGAAAATGGACAATGGGGCAATTTTTAATAAAAGTTTTTCTAGAAGATGCCAAGTCAAGCAAGCATTATTGAATGCAAAAAGCCTGGGGTATATATATCATTTACAAGTCACAACACCTCTTGGCTGTCCACAATCTGGCCCAGATACACTGTCACGCTCACCTAGGAAGACGCTCTATTCCTGCCAAACTGATAGACTTGCAGCCTCCGCATTGTGCTTTTCACACTTCCCCGTCTCCCTGTTTGTATTATACCCCCTCACCCTTTTGGCCCAGCCCGAGCTTGTCCCTCAGTCAAGCTGACCCCTGTGCAAACTGTGCTTACCATCCCAGGGCAAAAAGCGCCTCCCCGGGGCACCTGGCTCAGTCATTAAGCGTCTGCCTTCAGCTCAGGTCATGATCCCAGGGTCCTGGGATCAAGCCCCGCATCTGGCTCCCTGCTCCGCAGGAAGCCTGCTTCTCCCTCTCCCACTCCCCCTGCTTGTGTTCCCTCTCTCGCTGTGTCTCTGTCAAATAAATAAATAAAATCTTTAAAAAAAAAAAAAAGCACCTCCCCTCTTGGGAGCTTAACAGCATCCAATGACAGGACTGGCCATGAGTCCTGGAGCCACACTGGATGGCACTGTTGTCATCTGATATGTGTGAGCTTCATCTCCTCTTATAATTAGTTTCAATGAAAGAAAAGATTGGCACTTACACATTTCTGCACCCTCCCTCACCAGTTACCCTTCTGAACCTGCCCTCTTGAATCTTTGGCTCACCCCTCAGTTTCAGCCACACCCAAAGCTCTAGCTAAAAGGCCATCCCATGGGGCACCTGGATGGCACGGTCGGTTAAGCATCCGACTCTTGGTTTTGGCTCAGGTAGTGTACTCAGGATCCTGGGATAGAGCCTGCCCAGTGTGGAATCTGCTTGGGATTCTCTCTCCCCTCTCCCCAGACCCCTCCCCACTCTCTCTAAAATAAATAAATAAATAGCCATCCCAATGGCTCTCAAGAGATTCACTGATGAGGTGAGTCCCACCGTCACCTCCTCACCTCCCTGTCAGGGAAACGAATAAGAGAGGGAGGAATCTGAATGACTAGCCATGAAGAAATCCTGTCATCTAGGAATCTTGACTATAGGAAAAGGGAACAGCACTTTCCTTGTAAAACTGGTCAGAGACCAGGATAGATATTACATCTGACCAGGTATATGTGAGTTTTTCACTGTCCTCTGGAAGTAAATATCAGAATTCCCAAGAGAAGGTGTAGGATAAAACCAGGCCTGGAACTAAAGCATTTTTGTAAGGATCTAAAATCTGTATCTTTAAACTCAAAGAGGCTTTAGCCTTCTTACAGTTTCTGACTTTATTTCCCTGTTGTTCTCAGGATTTGTGGATGCCTTTTTTGAGCTGCAGCCTATTTCAAAATGCCAAAGAAAACCAAATTCTGTTCCATAGTTATTAGAACATCAAGCCGGAGGCTACCCACCCCATCCCTACACCGGAGGGTGAGTGTGGAAATGATGTAAAAACAAAAGGGAGATATCCCCAGGGGAAGATGAGCAGGCATGTCAGAGTCCTACTCCATCTGAAGGTACTCCTGCCAGAGAAACCTGGAGGTGTCTGCGTTCTCCTTCACTAAAGGAGAGGGTAAGCCCTCACAGTCACATGCTGCTTCATAAAGATAAATTTGTTCAGAGACCACATGTTAACTCCTCCTCACCAGAGAATGACCATCATCATTCAGACCTTCATGATGATAAAGGCAGCAATCACTGGCCATGAAAGATGACTTTGAGTTCATACCCTGAGACTACAGAGAATCACTCTTCAGAATATTTTACACTTAAGGACAAGTTGTATTTCAAAAGATTATTTGTCATTAGCCACATCCTACCAGACACTAAACTTTACTGATCTGCTAGCAATCCATCTTTTTAAAAATATAGCTTGGAGCACAGGAAGATTTCTAAAATAAACAATTTTTGAAAAAGCCTCTCACTGGTTAAGTCCTGGCCAGTGGCTACTTTATGTTCTCAAATATACTGCTCCTGGCTTCCCTGAAAAACGCCAGGAAGGAGAGAGAAAAGAGGAAGAGGATCCCATTTCCTTTGTCCCAAGACTCAGATTGAGTTGTGCCTGGCCTTAGGATCCCAACATAAGAGCAATTCTAGGTCTGTATTTAAAACCACTCAGTTATATGAAATATATATATAAATATATTAAAATTATACTAAAACTAGGCAAAGGGATAAAGTATAACGAATCCTGCTGTAAGGAATCTCTGTGCTTACTTTCACAGAATTCCAAATATGTTTCCTATGGGCATAAAGTTATAAAAACTTTCCGATTTCCAAAACAACCCACAATAATCCATTTGACATACAATATTACACACCAGAATTCCAGTATATGAACTAGAAACAGACCTCCCTCCCCCCACTTAAATAGCATCCAGAAGCTCCCCCATTAAACACACCTGCTAGAAATGGGGACCAGCTCCACAATAGGTAGAAAGCAAGATACGAGAAGACTAAGCCACAGTCACTGCTTTGAAAGGCAACTGTTGTTTCCGAGTAGGATTTCTCTAGGACAAGTTTCCAAATCTGACAGATCAACAGGATCATCTGGGAAGTTTTTTAGAAATACAGACTCTAAGGTCTGACCACAGTCCTACTAAATTAGGCACCCTTGGAGGTAGGTCCAGAGTCTGCATTTTTAAGGAGGCTCCTTGAATTATTATGATGTTCAGACATGTTTAAGAATTCCATTCTAGGGTTTTTGATATCAGAATTATGGATTCTGATTACAGAATCATTTTACATTACCTTTTACTTGTCACAGTTCTCATTTATCCCTTAAGCCCTAGATTACACGTGGCTTCCTCTTAAAGATCTTCCTATTTAAGTATCTCCTCTCCAAATGTAATGCCATGTGATTTCTTGTATTTATAACACTTACCAAGATTTGTAATTACTCATCATTTACTTTTTTATTGTCTCCCTCACTAAACTAAGCTCCATGAAAGCAGTCCCGCTCTGCGTCATACCCCAGCATCTAGCACACAGTATGTGTCTATAAATCTTTGATGAATGAAAGGACATTTTACTCATCTCATTTCATCTTATTGCCAGCTGTAGAATATAGGTGCAGTCGAAGTTAATATTCCCAAGTTAATGAGATGAACCAGAACAGCTGGGTGGCTCAAGATCACATGGTGATTAAGTGGTGAGACCACATCTAAAACCCAGGCTCAGTTTTCAGGTTTCCCCTCCACTCTTTCCATCCTCCCATGCTGCCTCCCTTCAGTGAATATCAAAACATGGATCCAATTTATTAATATCAAACTTACTAAAGAGATGGGACCTGTGTCTCAAAGTCTTTATTTTATGTATGATAGGCAATTGTGCAACTCAGAAACCTTGAACACATTCCATTCATTTAACAGAGAAACAATATACATGATGTAGTGGGAAAATATAAGTTCATTGGAAAACTCTGGCATAATAAATTCTAGTTTTAGTCAAAAGAAAAACGAATGTTATGAAAGGAAAATTATTCGGCTATAAAAAAAAAAAAACTTTCCAAAAAACTGATAGTAGGGCGCCTGGGTGGCTCAGTTGGTTAAGCGACTGCCTTCAGCTCA